>NC_069712.1:12090000-12390000 GCF_027358585.1 Pangasianodon hypophthalmus
AGCAGCATCTGAGGAAGGGTCTCATACCCACATAGGTACCTATGGCAGGCTTGAAACTAGCCTTGGCAGCCACTCTAAATATGGCAGCGGCCTGAGTAAAGTTGGATGGTGGAATGCAACCCACAACATTGCACAGGATCTGTTGCGACAGAGTTCGTTATACCTGAGTGCAAGGACACTGATATTGAAGGATATTGATATCTTTCTGTGGGAAATCAGCAGGCCCCAGCTCACCTACCCTTAAACTCCATGGTGCGTGTTCTGCCTAATACTGTATTCTCTCCAGCAATAAAGTGCTAGGTCTCACGGTGAACTCGAAGAGCTCTATAAATCTGAAGCAGGCCACACGGATTCACTGAGAATGATTCTCAGATTGATTCCATCATCCCAGCATATAGCAGTTATTATTATTCTTACCAATCAGTTTCAGCCACATGGGGTATTGGCATATGTTGAGAATGATAGGACTGATGATGGCATCCACAGAGACTTTAACTAGTGTTATACTTGAGGCACAGTTACTCATCAAGGAGTCTCTTTTAGATCCAAACTTGCCACAGCTAGCTCAACAACCCTATTTAAATATGGTTTCCTCCCTCTGCTTTAAAAGTGATGTAATTTATGTAATTATTCTTTATACATCACCCAGACATGCCCACTAACAGCACACACACACTGTCAGATTGCAAATGCAAATACAGCATGTGTAATTTGGGATGATAATAAATCAGGTCCTAGGTGTACAAAACACATTGTCACTTGTAATTGGCCAGTCCATGCAACTCTTGATATTAGTAGCAATAAATTATTCCAGTAGATACAATAGTGTTGCTTTTATAATGATGAAGTGTGTTCAGTGTGTTACTGTTCACCAAAGCCATGTGTACTGGAATAAGTCTTATTGTCTCCACACTTGAAAATGCTTAAAATATCACTTCAGAAAATCTGTAACAACCAAGTGCAATCAAAGGCTTCCCAATGATTGTCAGATAGAGAGATAGTAGGATGCGACAAAGATAACAGAGTAGACAAAATGGTTAGAGGAAAAATACAGAGAGAGGATGAGAGGAAAAGAGGATTAGGAAGGAGACATGAACTAAAGAGTGATGGATAACAGACTGGTTAGAGGACATGAGAGGAGAAATGATGAAAATTACCAAATTATCAAAAGACATGAAATTGTGGGAAAAAACATATAGGTTCAAGCGTGACGATAGTAGATAAAGTAGTGCATCTCCAGACTCCACTCCAGGTGCTCCATAATGTAAAGCATCTCGATGCTGAACCTGCTGCCCTATTGTAAAAAATAATGACAGTGTGGGTTGTGGTTAGTGGATGCAGCTTATTGTGATGCTCCTTTAAGAATGAGGGTGAAGAGTGGTAGAGTGTGTACTCTTTCAGACAGAGTCACAAAGGATCTTTATATATATTTGCTTTATTAAGAATCCCCCTACCCCTGTTATCCATGCAGACATGAATTTGTTTTATGTAGAAACAGAACTAGATGAAAGTGCCCAATTAGAGATGTAGTTTGGGTTGTTTAATGAGTAGTTGTTTTTCAATAGCCTAAAAGATGGTGTAGCTGTAGAATGATACTGCCTCCCTTCATATGTACACCTCAGTAAACAATATTCTGTATGTCAGACAGCAGACACACTCAAAAGACACAGCAAATAAATAGCATAAAAAAAAGATGCAAATATAAACATGATGTTATGTGGAAAGTGTGAAGTCTATAATTTAAACCATCGCTGATTAATTTAACTCAAACCAAAAGAATGTTACAGTTGTACCAACTCTTCCCTACACAACATATTTATGTATAACAGGAGTGTCCAATCTTATCCAGAAAGGGCCGGTGTGGGTGCAGGTTTTCATTCCAACCAGGCAGAGGCCACACATGAGTCTATTGAAAGCCTAGGTCAACTGATTAAACAGGTGGAATCCGGTGTGGCTCCTGCTTGATTGGAATATAAACCTGCACCCACACTGGCCCTGTGTGGATAAGATTGGACACCCCTGATGTATAAAATGGTCATGAACTGAACACTGGCTATGCATTAGTCTCATTGTTTCTGTGTGCAGGTATAGAGAGTTTGGCTGTTCAGGCTGGAGTGGATGCCTCTGCTTTTGAATTGTGCAGACACTGGACTGAGGATGGTGGAACTGCATCTATTCTTACTCTGCTGGCACAAATAGAGCAGAGAGTTACCCAGTTACTGACTCTTCATTCTTACACACAGTATAGGGTGAGAGCCCTGTCATTTTCTTACACCAAAAATCTACCAAAACACCTATAGAGAGATTATCACTTTAGAATGTTGGAACAGATAATTCTGTCTCTTGAGGTTCTTCTTTAATAAATTTGTATTTATAGTTATTTTTAAAATGTGGTGTATAACATAGCAATAAATCAGATAGCTCAAATGGTGCTGCAAAAAAGTGTTCACCTTATCATCACTGGAATCTCGATGAAGCCACAGCCATTCATGGCCAAGAGTCCAAGAGATCAAAACTGGCCATACTCCCCGGGTGGCAGGGGTAGCAAACCCTCTCTCCCTTATTAGTCACAGTGACACAAGCCAATTGTGGGCGACTGCGAGCTCATGGATGCGGAAGAGGATGGATAGTTTGTTCCACTGCCCTGTGAGACAGCATGAGCATCAGTTCAAAATGATTTGGCTTCATGTGTCTCAGAGAAAGCAAGTGATAGCCTTCACACTCCCTGTCTCGTATCTGTCATATGATGGGGAGACCTAGGTGGTGGGTGGGAGTTGGACCAGGCCAAATTAGGGAGAAAATGAGGGGGGAACAAAACAGTTCCATAAACAATGAAGGTGTAGATGATGTAGTACATTACCTGCCAGTCAGTCAGTCATCATCCTCAATGTTTATTTCAATATTTTCACTAATATTTATTTTCTTACACCAGCTTTTTTCAATTATCCTAGGATGACGAAAAGTATTTCAAGCATGCTGTATTTGAGTTCAATCCACGAAAGCTGTCATATACAGATATTCAACCTCCTGCACTCAGGTATGATAATCAGTGTTAGATATTGTTATTCAGCAGTAGGGTTCTGTTTGTTTGGTTTTTTTTGGACTGGACTCCCACCAGAGGTGAAGCTAGGGCTTGATTTCTGGTTTTAATTCCTCCTGAAATACTTATAACTGTTGCAAATGCTTATTTGTAGGTGGTTAATGTAAAACACATACAGCACAGCTGATTATGTATGTGTCATGTTAGCATGTTGTTTTGTGCAGTAACTGCTCAATACTGACGTTCACAAAAGGTCAGAGGAATCATTACAATTCCATATTCAGTCTCCCTGAGCATCAAACTAATGTGCGCCTTAGTTTGTTATTGGCTGGAAACATAATTAATCAATCAGAATTGTGTATTTTGTATTTCATATGTTTGAAAGCCAGCTAGCTACACTTAGAGCATAGGTATATAGGTAGACAGCCTGTGAAGTACTGCAGGAGAAGTTTGTAACTGCCCCCAAATATTGAAAATAGATGGTTATATTTTTCAAAATATATACCAAATCAGTAAGTGACTTTGTTGAGTCTCACAGGGTCTCGGATTTGAAAGCGATATAGACTGGTTTGAGCTGACAGGATGACTACAGTAACTCAAATAACAACTCTTTACAACCATGGTGAGCAGAAAAGCATCTCAGTCTGATTGGGATGGGCTACAACAACAGAAGATAGGGGTCTGCTCCTTTCAGCCAAGAGCAGGAATCTGCTGCTACAGTGGGCAAAGGTTCAAATAAACTGGAAAGTTGAAGATTGGGAAATGACCAGATCAGAATGGTTAGATTAATTTTATAACAATTGTAGAAGATAAGCTTATAGGCTCCGCTTGTAGCTTATGAATTCAAAGACTTCTGCAGATTGCAGTAAAATAGTTTTATCATTACATCAGGCCTTCTCATCCAATGACATATGCTAAGGAAAATTCAGTTTTTGCTCTCTGCCTGCTAGGATTTTCTTGTTACTAATGTTGCCACCTCTATCTTTGAGACCAGGCTCCACAAACACTTAACTATAGGCGTGTTGTAACTGTATCTGAGTCTTCCTTGGGAGGATGTGTGGAAGTACAATTTTATACCGCCTCCACAGTAATCACCCCCCCCCTCTCTTGTTCTTTCTCCCTTTTTGTCCTCTCTCTCAGTTTCTTTCCTGAAAGTGAGGAAGAATATGATGAGGAACTGAAGCTTCTGTCCAGGGAAGAGCTTAAGAAGAATGTTCTGGAGACAGACAGGTTTTGCCCAGCATAGATATTCTCTGAAGTCAAAACATGATTTGTAAGACTGAGGTGGTTGCAACACACAATTGTAGTGTTTGTAGTGTACTACATCATGAACAGTAGATTTATTTAGACTTGTTAGACTGCTGACTATAATTAAGATTTATAGTTGACAGTAAGAAATTCAGATGACTGGGTGTGATCTAAAGGTACAATACATCTCAGAGCTTGTCAGCCATCATGTTCACTATTTAGCAATAGATATAATGTTGACTCAGTCCACCAGTTTTGATTTTATAGCAGTATGACTGTAAGACCTAATTTAAAACACCCCAAAATTTCCTATCATTTATCTAAAGCAGCAGTCAGACTTTAATACAATTTATTATTAATTTTTTATCAATGTATTGTTTATCAATTTATTTTTTCAATGGGAGAAGCCTGAGGACACAAAAAAGTAATTTTCTTTTAGTAGGGGTTAACTTTTCCTCACACTAAGTTCATCTAGTTAAACAAACCTAGAAAACAAGAACATAGCCTTGTGTATCTTTTTTTCCTCAAAAATAAATAAACTTCTAATTATTAAGGAAGGTGTTATCAGACCTATGCCTTTATATTTTGTCATTATTGTTTATTGTAGGAAATGATAGGGGGAAGAAAATGGATATCTCACTTCAAAATGACAGTGCCCCAACAAGCCAATAGTCTTCTGATTTTTACACCAGAAGAAAATAGCTCTGAGGAAATCCAGTGTGACTTCTGCTTAAATTGTTAGCAGACAGATGCTCAGGGATTCACATGCTCAGGGATTCTCCTAATAAGGTGAACTTTATTGCCCCTTGATCAGAATGACCTAGACATAATCTCTGGAATATACTTATTATTTGTAAATGAGATTGCTCATGTTCATGAAAAAACTGAGTGACGCATATAAAGTTTTATGTTGGAAAAATCATTGCAGTGTTGTTTCATGTGTAAAATTTGGATCTGTTTGAAAAAGAACTTTAAAATGATTTGCTTAACAATATGTGACCTCCAAAATATTTATTTTATGTCATCAACAAGTTGGTCTATTTTCTACATAATGGTTTCCTACATTACATTACAATGTTGTTTGACTACCTGCAGACTGGCACCAGTGAGAATTCATCTCTAGCTAAAGATATTGACTCAGTAGCACTCTAGTCCTTTTGTCTGTCCATCCTCTCTCACCTCCTCATCTGTATACTCTGCTCAGATCAACTTCCAAAGCTTCAAGTTTCATGCTAATACCACCATCAATGCCATTATTCTCGTCATCTGGTAGATCGCTAACTAGATGAGCCGAGTCTCTGTCATAACTCGGAGTAACTATATTGTATAACTACATTGCATTCTGGAACTCAAGGTCCAACGTTTATGCCACTATTTCTAAGTTGGATTTCTCATTAATATGATATTGAATGTCTCTGGAAATTGGTGAGTGAGAAAAGAATCTTCTAACAAATTAAGACCAGAATCAATAAAGACATCACAAATATAAACATATTTAATGTGTTTCAGTGTGGATTTTCCTATATTTTTTTTAAACATCAAGGCTACACAGTTCAGGTTGCCATTTCACATTAATGGGTATTTTTACTCATTTCTGAACTTCAGTGTTCTAGCTGGAAAAGGGAACACCTATTTTTGTTACTGGGCTCACATACCTAATTATTTCTGAACAATAAGTGAAAGAGGTTTCTTTTTGGAAAATGAGAAAACGTGGCAGATAATTATTTTCTGAGCTGCTATTTTCTAACCGCATATCATTATAAACTAATGAGGGACCTTTTTGACCAGCCTCCATAGACACACACTTGTAACCATATCTGAGTGTCTCATGGGTGGGATGTAGGGAAGCACTGTCTTATACCACCTCCACAGATGTCAGGGTCTCATCCAACCCCCTCTCTCACTTTCTCAACTTCTTGGAATATGATGGCTGGGCTTTGGAGTGGGACATGTCTCTCTACCTTGAGATGATCCTTTGAGAAAAATACTTGACCTGTGAGACTGAAGTCATTGCAACAGATAGTTTTAGTGTTTCAACAGTAGCATACTGCATCATATGTCTATAAATTAAGTGTATTTCCTGTTTAATTTTAATCAGTAATTAAACCAATGGCTGTTTGTGATATTGAATGAGAGTTATAAGAAAAACTGCTCTAGTGTTATTAAAACCATTAAGGTTGAGCGTTATGGCAAAAGCTCTCATCACTATTAAGCTATTATGCATACACATAGTAACACACACACTCGCTGAACGACAGACAGACAGCACCATCCATGCTTCCTAATTTTAAGTGAAAATTTAAAGTCTGTAATAGTAAGCATGGTAAACAATCAGGCTGCATTTGGACCACAAAACACAAAATTTACAGTTCTATCATCCCTTTTTCTTGTTCATTACACCCACTATCATATTTGACATTTGACTTCTCATTCATTAATGGTGACGTGTTATGGATCTGCCATTAAAGTGTGCTTAAATAAAATAGCCCCATGCAGACAAAATGGATGAGGTGGCTTACTATGTGTAATTATTGACACAACTGTCATTGTTGCTGCATGAATCTACATTCTGGGCTAGAAGGAAATCAGTACACACCAAATGCCACAACAGCATGGGTGCAGGGGGCATAATTGAACCTTGTTTAAAGTCTATACAAAGATAAGTTTGATGTAAGTTTCTTCTGAGAGGAGAATTTGCTTTAAGATTCACAATGCCTGAGGGTATAATTAAGAGAAGCATTGCAAGACACACACAAACACAATTTTATTTCTTTTCAAGTGTGGGCAAAAACTGCCAAGTCCTTTCTCTGAGACCATTTCATCTGATTAAATTGCAGTTGTTTCCATTTATTTATTTCCATGATCACCTTGGATGAAAGTTCTGTGCTGTAAGTTGGTGAGTTTTTATTTTAAACACACTTTAATAGTCACTGTTTTTTGTTGGAATCCTGGATCCATAAATGTTTTGGTCTGCTTGCTAAACAGAATGATATGATCAGACTGATCATATGTATATTACTGTTATTTCTATCAGTGAAATTGACTAGTCCTTATAGCTGCCCTTTGATGGACTAGTGTCCCATCCAGGGTATATTCCTGCCTTGTGATTAGTGATGAAAGAAAGTCCTAATAGCACATTGCTTCCTCTTCTGAGGATGACTATGCTGTGTGCTTTAGCCCCACTCCTTCTTCTGACACTTCAGAGGAAAGAAGAGTTCAATAATGAACTGCAGCTATCAGCACTGGGTCTAAATGCCACTATATCATTCCACATGATCTATGATAGTCAATACACAGCCCTCCCTAAAATTATTAAAAATACAATGAAAATGATAAAGCATGAAAAATGCATGTGTTTATAACAGTGCTTTTTATAGAGCAGTCTCTACAATGATGCAGATCGACATTGACAACTTCCTGCAGTGTCCAAACACCTTCTATATACCAGTCTGTCTGCCAGACTAGCTGTCAGTCTATCTCAGTGTCTCATTCATCGAATTTCTCTCAGCTGTGATAGATTAATGCAGATTGGAGAAATTACCCAGTTAAATGCAATCAGCATTTCAGTGAGGCCATCTTTAATTTATGCTAGGAAAAATGGAATAAAAATCGCATTTTCTCACTGACGGCAATGACTTTATTTTCCTGACAATGTCACCCTGTTTTATTAAGCAGTGCTCATTTAAAGTTCAACCCTTGAGCAACGCATGCAATTTGGTAGAAGATAGATCTTTTTTCACTTTTTTTCTATCTCAAGGCATATTAGTTTAGTCTCTGCTCAGTCTATAGTCATTCATCTTTTTCAACTGGTGACCCCTTTTGTGTAACCTCTGGTGAGCCTTATTTATTGGAATCGGGAACATCGCACAGAGGATGAATCTGAGTAACACTGGGTTGTGCAGGAACGGCAGATAATAGGGAGGTCATTTAAGCCAATATAATTCATTATCATTCAGTTCAACCTCGCTGCCCCACATTATTTGTGGGAAGAGCCATAGCGAGGTGTAAATGGGACATGGCAGGAGGGACTGGTGCTGTAATAAAATCATAATGAACACAGAGGCCAGTATAATAGGAGTTGCTTATACTTAAACTTGTCCCATTGTCCTTCATATACTGTGTGTAATTCAGCTCTGGTTCTGCTTAAGAGGAAAGAGAGCTTTAAGAGGACACTGAAGATGTACAGACCTTACTAAAGTACAGAAAAATAAACCTTAGAACTTACGAAGTGGTGATAGAATGTTGTGTGAATCTGATCATAAGCTATGGAAAATAAACAACATAGAAAACACTGCTTTTTAAAATAATTTATTATTGAAATACATTCTTTGATTTACATCATGCAACTGTCTGAGCACTAAAACATGCATTTGGAGCATCTTCTTTGGAAGCATGCTTTATTGCACACTTTGCATCCTGGAGTGTGACCTATGATGTAATTCAACGTGATTTGTTGATTTTCTCATGGGTCTTGCCTCCATTCTGCAGTGGATACACACCATTTCTATGGGCACTCAGTCTTGATTATATTTCTAAGTGAATCAGGTAAAAGAAAGAAGGTTTATGTAATTAATATTCGTGGAACTGGGGCATAATTTCCTCCATATACTACAATTCCATTTTGTCTATGAGTCATTGGTAATGCATAACAGGAACTAGATTTATAATGACTGATAATGGAATGATTTAAAGTCCATAATCCAGCACTAGAACAGCATTAGAATGAAAAACATTGTCAGGAACATAGGAAATGTCCAAGACTTTAACCCATCCTAAAAAACAATGAGACTGGAGGAGTAAAAACACAGTGGTATTTCATGCTTTATCACGTTTTTTTTTTTTATTATTTAGTCGAATAAGTAACTCATTTAATGCTACTCAAATAAGTAACATTTCATGACCTCAGTAGTATACAGCAGTTTGACAGAAACAGTTAACCACGTAGACACTGCTACTGAAGAACACTTCATTCTCTTGTGTCTTTTTTTCAGTGTATTTCCAAAAATCATCAACAAACAACACAGGCAGCCATGAGTAGTCAAGCTCCACATTCTGCATACCTGCTGAAAGAAGAGAGAAGGCTCTTGAAACTTAACCATAGATGTGTGTATGATTGATGAGAGTAAGTGTACAAAACAATTCGATTTTAATTCGGTCTTTATTTGCATAGCGCTTTTAACAATGGACGTTGTCCCAAAGCAGCTTTACAGAAATGTATATATTCTGGATATAAATTTTAAATGTATAAATTTATCCCTAATGAGCAAGCCAGACATGATGGTTGCAAGGAAAAACTCCCTGAGATAATATGAGGAAGGAACCAGACTCAAATGGGAACCCATCCTCATCTGGGTGACAATGGATAGTGCAATTATAGATAATTCCCTTCTATAACTGGGAATTATTGCTGTATGGTCAAAAAGCACCATTGTGTAACCAGGAAATTCATTATAGTTTTTACATGAAGTCTATTTTGGTGAAGTTATCAACTGTTCACTGATGGAGACTTGAGTGCAAAACTGCCATCATGGCAAAACTGTTCATATCAATTGCAGTCCAAAGCCATCTTCATGGTTTCTAAGTGGTAGCATCCACAGTAATCTCATGTATCTTTATGTTGTCCATATGGGGCAAGGAGAGAGAGAGAGAAACAACATGGTTGGTCACTGGTCTTACATGTATAAATATTGTGGCACACTGGAAAGTTTTCAGCACTGCAGAAAGGTAAGGGTCATCAACATTAAATATTAGCCAGCTACATGCAATGTGTTAATAAAGTAAATCTTCCAGTGTAACCATGGACTGATGGTCTGCCAGCAGACTTGAGGGAGACGACTGTGTGGTTGCAATGAAACATACAGTGGGGTCCAAAAGTCTGTGACCACCAGTGAAAATGCATTCTTATTTTGCATTCTTTCTAATTTAATACAACAGTTTTCATTACAAATTATATTACTGATAACAACTTGAGTGAAGAGTAGAATCTTTAAACTATCTACATGAATTTCAGAGTTTCTTAGCATTTAGTATGTCTCCTTTTTGCTTTAATGAAAGTGTGCACTCGAGCTGGCATGGACGCCACATGTTTGTGGAAAACCTTATGATCCATTTTAGATCAAATCCATCGAAGTGTTGTCTGAACACATGCTTCAATAGAAGAGATCAGTGATGAAGAAAATCTGACCTTTTGTCAAAAGCAATTAACATGGGTCTCAGGCTTTGCCCCCCCCCCCCCCCCCCCCCCCCCTGAATGTTTTCATGTGTTTTAATATGACTACTGTTACTTTTTTTTTAAATTAAATTTTAAGGTTATTTTTAGTCAGAGCTCTTGTCAGAGCTGTGCTTTTACAGGAGATTAATCAACACCTTCTGACTAATAGGATTCAAGAATTCAGTGGCACCATGGAATAAAGGAAACATATTACACAAAAACCATAAATGAAAGGTTTACTCTACTTGTGTGCACACACTCTGACTGGATCACACTCAGAGAGAATTACAGTCAGTCAGGAAGGTTCCATCCAAGTGTAGATGAATACCTGTAATAGCTGTGAGGGAGATACAGTGAAGGTATTGAAAAACACACATCTCCACTATTGTTTAAAATGGAAATGATTTCAAAGAGAGCTGTGCTGTGTGTTCAGAAAACCTACCCCTTCTATAACCATAGGTGGAATATTTCAATCTCATCAGTGAACAATAGAACAGGATTTGCTGTTTGTTAATAAAAATGAAGGAAACAATACTGTTCTGAGATATTTAACAATTATATAATAGCACATGAAATTATCTTGAATATAGCTTATAGCATTATATAATATATATAATATAATATAGAATTATTCCACAATATCAGAGTTAGTATGGATCCACACCATTAGTAAGACTGTACTATGATGTAAATCAATAAGGCTAACTGATGACCAAGTAGTGAAAAACCCGAGTAAGCAAGTGATTTGAATCTTTATGGCGTTTCATTATAATTTACAAGAAAATACAATACGTACTATGTTAAAGAATAACACTGAGTCAATATTATAAAGCTAAAATAGCTGGTAAGCCTAAATTCTACATCAAATTTAAAATACATCATTCATTCATTCATCTTCAGTAATCATTTTATCCTGGGCAAGGTCAAAGTAGATCCGGAGCCTATCCCAGGAACCCTGGGAGCAAGGTGGGAGAATGTCAGTACATCACATGGCACTGTGGGAGGTGGAAGGAAACCAGAGAACCCAGAGAGAGAATGTTTAATTTAATTGTATTTAACTTCTTAAACTTATTTTCATTTTCACACACACTTTGTCATTTATGATGATTGACATAAGATTGTGACATGAGACATGATATACACTGTTTATTTTAACTCATTTAATAACAGTTCATCACTATTACCATATATACACCAAAAACATATACATACAGTCAGTTCATTCTGAAATCTGTTTGCTCTGACTTACTTAGTCTTTGTGTCCTAAGAGTGTCATGTCAAAAAACAATCTTGTATAATGTCCAAAGCAGAGCCAGACTTCCTGGATGTTAAAACTACTCTATATGTAGTTCATTTACTGGTCTAATCTTGTAAATTATAATACCAATGCATTATTTTTTTACAATTTTACAAAATGGAATCATGCACAATTTACAGTGCGGATCATGATGAGAAGTCAGAGGTAGGTAGTTAGTTGTTATGTTATGTTATGTAAACTTGTCATATTATTAAGGTGGTGAAATGTTAGTCATTGATGGCTCCCACGGCTAACTCTGTGCCAGTCCTTGACCCCATCTCTAAAACCACTGTTAGTCAGACTATAATAATACACAGGCGAATAAAATAAATAGTCACATATTAGATTAAAGGCGCTTCGCTTGTTAGTAGTACTGGCCCACATGATTATAACATTCATCATAAGTCATCGGCCCGAACCTGCATATGTCATGACATGAATTTTGTAGAAAAAAAATAAAACAAGAACGATCTCATATCACTGGTAACACTTGAAAGTGAAATAAATAGAATATGGCCACAATACCTATTGCTAAAAGCAAGCTATTGCTATTCAAATTGCTATTCGTACTGGCATTGTTAAAGCTGCTGCTGCTCATGGGCCATCAGGATTTAGAGCTTTAGAGGTGATACACTCTGAATCCTGTTGTTTTGATGGAAAAAGATGTTCAGTAAGCCCCCTTGACTTGCTCAGTTACATAGGGCACACTTTGTTTTCTGGGATGGGCAGCTGGCTGTAGGAGCAGGAGTTACTGTGCTGCTCGTTAGGCTTTGGTGGAGTGGTGCTAACAGCAGAGATTCGGGCAGCTATGGCTGACATCTCGCCCGTGTTGCTCTCACCAGGCATGCCTGCTTGGTCTGTGGACTTGTTCACCTCCACTGTGGTGTTGCCGCTGCAGCTGAGCAGCAGAATCAGGCACTTCCTGAACTGGACAACACAAAAAGGGCAAATATCAGAGCAGTTTCGAGATCAGCCATCTAGGTTTTATAATGTCAGCTGGCAAAACGAATGTAATGTAGCTGAATAAACTGTACATGGGCTTTAACTGACCTTAAAATTGCTCAAAGGAATAGGCACTCAAGCCACACACCGTTAGGCTTTGGAGGTCAGAAATGTAAAAGGAGCAGTGACAGCTAGTGGTGATATTAGATGGGAGGGTTAAACTCTAATATCTATATATCTAATATTTACTTTTAGTTGCTCTTTCAAAAGCATTTTGTATAAAAAAAAGTATAACAGAGTAAATAATCCAACTTATTAGCGTTTATTATGCCCACGATAGTACTTCAAATGTGCCTTCTCAATTACTGCTGATGATGTTAAAGATGTGTCAGTGAAATTTTTTTGAAAAATATCCACCCAAATGCACACAAAATCTACTTGATGTAATCATCTCACTCAATATAATCATCTCCCATGACCGTCACTGATAAGACGCATGGATCTTAATTAGATCTTAATTATCTCATTAGAATTAACCTGAGCTTTGCTTCTTCAAACCATTCTGTGTATTTCTCTGCACTTGGTTACACAAAAGTTAAAACAAAGACTTTTGTTAACAGTAAATAATCTGATATGGATGCCAAACATGAAACCTTATGGGGTTTTTCATAATCGAAAAACAAAGGGGGTTTAGTCCATGCAGCTAGCCCATATATACCATCCACCCCTTAAATGCAGGTTGTATATCCAGAGTTTAAAAGTTCTCATGGCTCTGTCAAAAAGAGTTCATTTTATCCAAATTCCATTGGTACAACCCTTTGTCTTTTTATTCAGTGAAGTGGTTTTTATCCTAAAAACCACAGTAAAGCAGCAATCTTTTTATATTGTTTGTGAACAGTGAAGTAACTCTACCAAAATGGCAGCTAACTGTAATCAAGGCCATCAGGGCTTTAGAGCTTATAAATGAAGTGTTTTATTCTAAATCCTCCTGTGGTGGAAAAAGAAATTCTAAAAGCTCCCTTCATATCTGTTTGAGTGTGCAAAGTGTCTTTCTTGAGTAGCTGAATCAGGAACTGAACATCACACAGTGGGTAAAAATCTAGGTTTTTAGGTTCTATGTAATACATCCAGGTTTATAATCTCAGCAGGCAAAACAATAGCATAATATAACTGATATTTATAGTCCAATAGACTGTACAAAATTCAAAATTGTACATTAGCAGCTTTGGAAGCAGGAAGCTAGTAACTAATATTCTTCTCACTGCTACGTCCACCATAAACAGTTCACCGCCAAGCCGTCAGAGGCACCCTCTCACCTAGTTTTGAAATTCTTGAAATTCTGTGGTTCCACTTATTTCCTGTGTTTGTGCGCAGCCGTTTTGTGATCCCCCTGATTAGTCTCCTATGTAAGTTCTGTGTTTTGGCCTTGTAGCTGTTTAGCAGCTGGTTTTTAGGCAGACTGCTCTTGCTGTTACTCCAACAAATGTGGATTATATACAGTGATATGTGGTAGTTGGATGACCAACAGATAAAGATGTAGTTGATGCTAAAATGGCTAATGCTGACAAAAGCAGATCCAGCAATGATTATGTTCTTCTCAAGTTCTTGGATGGATCAGATTTGATCAAACTTGCTGACCATTTGCCTGTTATGCTAGCAACATATATTAACATATTCCAAACCTGCAACCCTTTTTCTAGAAACATGTTTTAGTTTATTTTAAGAGTTCAGGTAAAGGGAATCACATTTACCTCTAACACAGTTACAACTGATGTTCGATAAAGACTATTGTTGGGATTTTTACCCTCAGAAATTAGTCATGTCCGTGGTCCTAATACAGATTAATGGCTTCACTTATAATCTGTTTATTAAAATATCTCATTGAGACAGCTTGTAATAGATGCTGACTTTAATTTCATTTTAGATGCGATGTTAGATAGAGCTTCTTTAAAAGCATTTATCTTAAACCAAGTGACCAAGGCAAACCAACAGAATGGAAGCACTCTCTTTAATGGCCAGTACTACAATTGTTCTCTAGCTCACATTTATTTCTGTAGTTGAACATATAACAGGCAGGCAACAGAAGCAAGAACTGCTAAGGTTGATAGATATGTGTGCACCCTGGAAATAAAATGGACATTAATACACCTTTTACTCACATAAGAACATTGTGCCCCTTCTCCAAAGTAGTGGAAGCATAATTGACTCCTAAGCTCATCCATCACTTTTCAATCCAGTAACCTGGTATATATCAAGTAACTTCTTTAATCAATGGCCTAGGGTTTATATGTTTTCTAAATAGGAATATTGATGACCTCTTATTGAAAACCATCAGTGAGCTTTTCCAGGAGTAGTTTCAGAATCAATTAAAACATTCTTTATGGGCTAAATCATTAACTACTATCCTGTAACGACAGAAGAGTACAATTGATGCAAAAATCCCGTGAAACAGAAATCAATTTCTAGGCATGGGAGCACTTCAAATCTAAGCATAATCAGCTTATCCACAAATCAAGCATAAAAACAATACTAAAATACATGCTCTGCCCAGAACCAAGTAGCATTTTTATCAACAGATGGGAAAGTTACTGGCATGGCAACTTCTAAAAAAAAAATTAAATATGAATATGAAATTAATGAAATTGTGTGTATAAATGAATTATTATACCGAATTGATTTCATGCATTCTTTAAAGCAATGTTAGTCTAAAACACATGACCTTGCTAAACAACAGGATGGTCACTTATTGCCCAATTACCCTCTTCATAAATAAATAAAATAATCCAAGAGCTCATGGGCTTAGTTTTAATTTTATTGTTTAACTGGATTCAAGGATCTAAATGGGACAAAACTATGGACTGTATCTGTAAACAAGGTTTGGAAATATATGTGTTTTTTTTTTTTAGGATAGACTAAAGAATACAACATCTTCAAGATCTAAACCTAAGATCTCCTAAAATGGCCTTGATAGCAGAGATTTTGACTTCTGGTTTGATAGTTTTTTGTAATTTACACTGGTCCATAAAAAAAGGAAATATAAAGTGGATCATAACTGAGAATTGCATTAGAATGGTGCAAAGTGACATCTGAATACAGCAGTGTATTAATGTTTGTTTTGCAAAATTATGAGGTAAAATAAACCAATACTGGTGGTAATAAAATAGACAAAACTCAGGAAACCACACTACATTATAAGATTTAGATTATTAGGGACAGGACAAAGTACCATATCTACCATACAAAAGACTTTCTGACCCCAACGGTATCTTTAACTACATATCACTGTGTAAAGCCATTCACAGAATCCTTCAGGTCATCCATTGTTACACACTTGTACAATATGAGTGTAATAGATGGTGAAATATAGGTAAAATATAGAAATAAACAAAACTGTATCGGGTCCACAAAGGTCTGAGGATGAATGTCATGTGGAATTGTTATCATTTTGTGGTTTGAAGTGCCTCCAAATGCATCTCCTATATATTTCCTCATTAGTACAAACAGCTAACTACCGCGGCTTGTAATCATCAGGAATCATCATCTGAACACCTGTCTATCTGACCCGAGTACACTCACATACTCTGTATGCTGTACTGTACAACAGTAAGACATGCATCATATTTATTTATAGCATTATATCATGTTAATCTGCATGTATTGTACCTGAAGATCCCTCTCTTACCACCCACACCTTTCTTGTGGTATCCCTAAAATGGAAACTTAATCATGTGCGCTTGAACTGCTCTTGCCTTGTGTATACTTGACTATAGTTGCTATGGATAAAAAAATAATCTGCCAAATATAAAAATAAATAAACAAAGGCAAACTAATAGGAAGACAGTCCAAGATTGTGTTTTCCTGCAAACCTCAGAAATTATATAATGAAAGGTGCTCAAAAGCTCAATAAAAGCCCAATGCAAGTGCTGCCTCCAGTGGTGCTGATCACAACAGGAAATCACAATTCTTTCCTGAAAGCAAAGCATGCCAAAAAGTAAGCCATGTGGAGAGATTCATTGAAAACTAGCACAATAAATCCCACAAGTCTAACTTGTCTATAGAATGGATTATAAAGCGTATTACAGTACAGGTACATTTTCATTTTCCAAGGTGCACATAATGTAAGTATTTGCCATAAAGTACAACAGCAGTCCTTAAGGGCCAACTGAATGGCATAATTATGTTCTTATACTCTAGTTATGATTAGAGTTGCTCTGATCTTCCTTTTTCTCTAATTAACAGTAGAAAGTTGGAGTAACAGCTGGAAATTTAGGTTACTGAAGATTTTAATTAAGTGCCAAAAAGGGGGTCATTCTTTAATATCATTTCCAATATGTTTCAGTCTTCCTGTTTCTTCTTAAGACATCACTCATTTCCTTCAGTCTCAAGGTATCAGCTGAATTGAATAACCATGATGTAACCATCTGTTACAAAAAGAACATGTATGAAAAGAACTGAACCTTGAAACTTCTGGAACATTGTAAACCTTTCGTTTCGCTTTTTAAAGCACTACAGTGTAACATTTATGTACTAGAATGTTTGAGCCTACCCTCTTCATCAGACAAAAAAATGTTATGTTTCTAGACTTCTAATAATTTTAAAATTTCAAAAGCAAACCTTGGTTCACAATATTGCCGTGGGCTGTGTCTAGTTTCCCCTTTTTTTGGCTTTTTAATGTGTTTCTGTCCTGTTTCTGTCTCTACCTGAATCGAAATGACAGCTACTTTATATTTAAAAAGCAGCAGCTCGTGACCATAGATTTTGGTGGGACAGGACGTCATTAATAATGACATAGCCTCAGACAAAATGGCTATGACACTTGACTTATGCTATAGGCTACTATGTAGTGAATCTTTAGAGCAAACCTATAATATGCAGTTGGGAGACAACAACATACAACCATCCAGCATACCGTCTACCAACTCATTTTGATCTGTTTTAGACAACTGTTTTGAGAGGGTTGAGTGTTTTCAGCAAAATTTCCAGCCCAATTACATCTCAAAAACCATCTAAAACCAACAGGTGAACAAATCAATGAGACATAAGCTTATGCATATCTGTCACAAAGCAACATTTAAAAAATCATTATTGATTTAAAAGAGATAATTAGTATTTCTACAAAATTTTTAAATGCATGGAGTTGAATGAGAATGAATAAGGACTTTATGAAGATTAACATTTGTTAAATGTTTGTTGTTTGCTGATATAAATGGTGGAGCTCTGCACCACCTGCCCCTATGGACGAGCCACCACTGGTATAAAGGCAACTTTAATGCGTTCAACAGTGGGAGTGGAGTAAGTTAGGGAAAGAGGAACAGTTATCAGTGTTTTAACATGAACTTTAATTTGTCTTACATTTAGCAGATTGCTCCCAAAATTACAAACTGCTACTTTAATTAGCATGATGAATAATCTAACAGTTTAAACATACCATAGTTTCCGCTTCATATGTTATTTCTAAAACTACAGCGTGTCAAAAAAGGACGCAGACATTTGAAGGTCCTACACCTTGGTTGAGAATATAGATATAGTCTTGTGACTCTAATAGGATTTGCCCTGTCAAACTGAAGAACAGTAACAATAAGAAATCTTAAGATATTAAGAAAATAAGAAAGCTGTTCTTTGATCAAGGGTTTTTTTTTTAGTCTGAGAAGTGTTTCTACACAGTACCACCTCTCAAAATCAGAAAGTCTTCTATATCTAGTTACGTTTGTCTGCATTTTAGGAGGAAGTTTATTTTTATTGCTTGGTGTCATATAAACACACTAACCCATTTAGCAGCAGGGATCCTTAACTGGGGCAATCTTAACCACATGAAGCCTTTCTTCTGCAGCCTAAGATCTATTGGAAGCAATTACTGTATGTAATTACTAATAACGTAAATGTTGTTGTTGGTTTTTCCATGAAAGGTTGATCAGTCAGTAATGCTTAAGTTGAACATTTCTTCCTTAAACATCATAATTTCATATATTGACTATGATGAGACTATGTTATTTTCATTGTTGTAGGTACAAGCCAGAGGTACTGTATATACCTACCTTGTCCTTTTAGAGTGCCACAGAAAACACAGACTACACAAATACTTGTCAAATTATTAAAACAGCTAGAGGCTTCTGAGTATTAGACACCGGTGTGAAAAATAAGGATCAGAACTAAATTCTGCAGCCAAAGTCTCCAGAAGATCTGAGACAGGTTTTCCAATATGCTTGTAAAAACCTAGCAGCTGTTTTTGCTATCAAACTGAGAGAACTGATGCTGTTTTAAAGGCAACAGGTGGTCACACCAAATTTTCATAATGTTTACTGCTCCTTTACTTATCATCCTTATATGTAGAAACATTTTGTTTCATTATTTTTTAAGCTATCTTTGCTTTGCAGAATGTCTTTACATTTGCGCTTAAGACTTGCACAATACTGTAGTAGATGTCATCTCTTTAAAGGGATAGAGTGGTATCTAACTTTCCTTTTAGTGACGTGACGTGACGTGTGGCCAAGTATGGTGACCCATAGTCGGAATGGGAAAAACAATGAAGGGTTTTTCCCGAAAGCATTTAACTGCATTTAACCCATCCAAGTGCACACACACCCAGAGCAGTGGGCAGCTTTTTTTTTTTTTTTGCTGCGGCGCCCGGGGAGCAGTTGGGGGTTCGGTGCCTTGCTTAAGGGTCTCACCTCAGTCGTGGTATTGAGGGTGGAAGAGAGTGCTGGTCATTCACTCCCCCCACCTACAATCCCTGCAGGACCCGAGACTCAAACCCACGACCTTCAGGTTACAAGTCCGACTCTCTAACAATTAGGCCACGCCTGCACCATTTTTTTACAGTTTGAAAATACTGGGAAGACACCAATGAAGGGTTTTTCCCGAAAGCATTTTAGTCCAATGATCATTATTAACTATTACAATGAGTACCACTTTAGAATAAAGTAATCATAGCATAACCAATGAATCTCTTCCTCCTTGATTCTCTTGCAACTGAAAGACTGAGTACTGGGCTTCCTCTAACATCTTGTGTGCATATCAAATAAAACTGGCTTAGTAAGGCTTATTCACCACTGTGGCAATAAAATTCACATTGACAATGAGCCAGCTAGTGTTTATTCTGAAATAAAAACTGCTCAGAGAGCAGCATAGGAAAATGGGTGATATTTGGCTGCCTGAATTAATGTATTTTTTTTTTAACGACATCTTGCCCTTTCACTTCTCCATTGTGTTTTATTCATGAACCATGTTTTATTTAGGAAGGAGCAAACATCTAACACAAGTGGCTGGAGAAAGAAGAAAAAATAACCTCTCTACTTGGTTTCCTTCAGAATTCAATCTTACACCAACATGCTGTAATTTTTTCCAACCTGCTGTCACATAGATAGAAGCCAAACTCAGCACAGACACACCGCATACACCCCAGTACTGATTTACTGTTGATGTCAGATTTGAGAATTCACCAGTGCTGTGGTATAATTGCATTTGTATCACACCTTAAATCTATTCAGAGTAATTCTGTACAAAACATATCCTAAAAGGTTCAGACATTTAGCTTCTTCCGTACCTGTTTGTTCATAAAGACGTAGATGATGGGGTTGTAGACGGCAGCAGTTTTTGCAAAGAAAGCAGGAACAGCAGCCAATATAGGGTCTAAGTAGATGGTGGGGTGAACAGTAACGATGAAAGATAACAGTGCATATGGTGTCCAGGCCACCAAGAAGGCTACGATCATCACCACCACCATACGAGACACCTGCCGGTCAGGCTTCCGGGCATTCACCAACCTGCCATGAGAGTTGGAGACCTGCACAGAAACAATGGTATGTGGGATTCAAAGCAAACACATTGATCATTCAGTGGTAAACCAGACAAGTGTACCATCAAGCTCAGCCATTAGAAAAATGGTTAACTATTCTTAGCATGAAGGTGACAAATTGCTTCTGAATAGAACATAAGATATGTAATGTAACTGTCTTAAATTGCATATAATTCACTGAAATATTTTAGATGAGTAATGGCATGCAATTTAATTCAAGACAATGTGTCTGACACTGTATATTTCTCCAGCAGAAGCACCAGACTAACCTTTCTCAGCTTGCGCAGCAACTTGCTGTAACACACGATGATGACAGCCAGAGGCAGGATGAAACAGGTGAGAAAGAAAGTAATGATGAAAGTGTGGTCGTGAGGGTCACCAGAGTACCTGTTGAGAGACCAAACCAAGTCTCTATTAAAGAACGGGCGGTGAAGAGGTGAGATTTTTGTTGTTGTTGTTATTGTTGTTATTAGTGATTTATTTTTGTCACAGCATAGTGGATTGGTGAGAGTTAACGGGTTGCTGAACTCTAGTATGACAAAAGCATGTTTTTTTCCCCATGTCCCCGTGTGACATTTGTAGAATTTCAGCAACATTCTTGGCCAAACAAAAGAGTGCTCTTTACAAATATAGGATTCACAAATATAGCTGAAAGCGAATGGATTTGGATTGGATTGGAATGGATTTGAATGCTTTGGATTCCATTAGAGCTTTGAGGCACTAAGTATGTTCTGTGACACCGTTCTAAGAAATAGTGCAAGATATTTCACCAAATTTACTTCTCCAGTAAATAGGTGATTCAACTGATGTCAAAAATTGCTAGATGTTTTATAGCAAGCATTTGTCTATTGCTGTCGCATTTTATAGATTGTAGCATGACATTTCAAGGGTGGACAAATCATAAATCCATTAGTTGGCCCACTACACAAATAAAATCTCCAATGTGCTGCCCAGTCTCATGTTTTGGTGGCTTAGAAACCTAAATGACTTGGTTAAAAAGTGGTAGCCCATGTAATATAAGGCATTGTGTGGTAGTTAGCTAAGTAAGTATTAATACAAATTAAGAGAAATGAATGAGCATATGATTATTAGCGTTTCTCAACAAAGTTTGTAATATAGCACATTGTGTTTGCACTCTCAACAAAAGAGTCATTGGTGAACATTTCAGCTGCAGTGTTTTCTCCTCATAAAAAATTATTTAAATCTGGCTAGCATCTTTATTTGCTCTTGATGTTTAACCATGAGGTGACAGCATGTAGTCAGCAGGAGAGTTATATAACAGCTTCATGCTGCACTTTATTTTGCTCGGTTTTCCACATTTTATAGTCTGCAATGCTGGAATGTGTTCCTGATTCTGAAAAGATCATCTGTCATTCATGCATGCCAAATCATCCACCTAGTAAAAGGTAGACTGTGTTTCAGCCAATGTGTGCAGTGCAGCAGGGAGTGGGATTTGGAAGCATGTGACATGGATACAGTATCAAGATGAAGCGCATTATGTTTAAACATACACATCAATTGAAATTTTTGTTTTGGAAAAATCAATAGAAAATAGGACTTTTCTCTTTCTGATTGATGAAACTACTAACTATGAATTTTAAAAATAATATGCTAGACACAATATCTGCTGGTCCCGGGAACCTGGGATACTGATTTGTCCACCCCTGCATTTATTTAAAAACAGTTATAAAGCACCCATTTTGAAAAATGTACAAAGTACATCAGACTGGCATCTCAGCCAAAAGTCAGAGCACCATTACTCAAGCCCTGTTCACTAACTTGTCTGCAAACCTCCAGGTGCTATAAATAATTTTTCACACCAAAGGGGTCTTGGATATTTATAGCAGTGCAGCAATTCTAACTTTCTACATTCATAATCTGTGTGAATAAGTGATTTATATCAAAATAAGTACTTAAGTGCACAATGAGCATAGGTTCAACTTACTTATTCCAAAAAGGTTTTATAATAAGGAAGAGGTTCTATATCTGTACACAGGACATACACAGTACTGCTTATACCTTGATATATTTTATAGTCTGCAATGCTGGAATGTAGAGCACTGTAAAATGTTGACCCTGTTTGTGTTCTCTGTTTATGTAAGTGGCCATATTTTCTTAATGTATATGACATTTAAGTGTGTCATTGTACAGCTCAGCTGAGCCTGGCTGGTCTCAGTTTGTGTTTTGGTTCTTGTTTAGTGTAGAGCATGCTAGCAGAAATGTAGCGCATTCTCACCAGTTGGGTTCGCAGGTGGTGCCGATCTTGCTGACTGTGTAGCTGCTCCAGCCCAGTACAGGTGGGATGGTCCAGATAAAAGAGAAGGTCCAGACAAACAGCAGTCCCAGGGCTGCATGTTTAACCCGCAGACGGACGTTTCCCAGAGGACGACAAATCACAAAGTATCTCTCGAATGCAAGGGTAGCCAGGGACCACATACCCACTATACCTGGTGTGAAAGAAAGGCCGAAGAATGAAAATTGTTGATAAATACATGCATATCCTACTCAAAGCTTAAAAAATGTAATTCCCCAAAATACCCATACACAGTATACAGTATATATTGATCTTTAATGTTGCTCAGATAAAGTTGAATCAAGCTGCATTTTAACATTGTTCATTCATTCATCTTCAGCCTTTTCATGGTTTGGGTTGCAGTGGATCCAGAGCCTATGCTGGGAATACTGGGTATGAAGCCTGTATGGCATCATGCGCAAATGAATGAAAAATGGTATCATGATGTTCAACTTCAGTAACATTTGGAAATTAATCTGAATTACCAGCTCTCATCAATCTCTAGGGAGGGCTAGTACCATCATCTATACTGCACCTGGGTCCGCAGCTCTCTGTCAGTCTGATTTATGAAAGACACAGTCCGTGCTGCCATACACATGTAAATCAACCTTGCGAAACCTATCCTATGTGCCAAGGTTGTTCTTTGGGCCTAGAGAGAAGAACACAGGTCTCAGAAACTATAAACCAGTACAGCCAAATGGACTGACCATGTGGCACCCTCAAATCACTGCAGCCTGGATTATAGGCCACATTTAAATTTACATTTACTCATTTCACCAAGAATATTGCTTATTCGGCAAGAACAACACTGGACCGGCGGGTCCTGATGACAGTGTTTCAAGGGTACAAACTTCCGTTCTGCCATCAGCCCCGTTTTGGGGCTGGGGGCCTAGGCAATTTCAGACACCATCGAGTTTACTACTCTGTTCCAAGAAGTTTGTTCCCTCTTGGACACTGGCACAATCAAAAGAGTAGACCCCACAGCTGAAAACAAAAGGTTCTCCTCAACATTCTCCCTAGTTCAGAAGGATAGTAGCTTCTGTCCAATTCTAGATTTCAGAGGGCTGAACTAATTTCTAAAAGCCCATATAGAACAGTGAGGCTGTCAGACATTATTCAAGTCAAGCAGCCACAACAGTGGTTCAGGTCTAATTAATTTCCTTGGCGCCATTTTACATAAAAAAAAAACTAAAAGTATGAGAATTGTATCAAAAGAAGTCAAATAGTAAATAAGACATCTTAAATAATAATGAGTGCACAGAGGTCCAGCAGCATGTTGTCTTGATTTGATTTGATATTTTTTGATTAGGTTATATTTCTTAAACTTGTTCCACACAAAAGTTATTGGCATAATCAATTTCAAACTCAATTCAGTGCTTCTTTCCTCTAACTTCATTGTTGGTAAATTATAATCCTATTAAGGGTTAAAGTACAATTTCACAAAGTCCATAAGCCTATACCCAAACAAGCAACACAATCACATGCTTTATCAGTAGACACTCTTATAAAACAGATTCCATGTAGAAGCAGTCTTCCTTAGCTTTCCCCTGTGAAACTCTCTAAAAAGCCATTAACTATTGTAAGCCTCACTCAAACTCTAACTACACAATACAGTGTAGTAATTAAGGTTCTTTTATACACCACAATGGCACTTGAATCTGAAAGACAGCAGCCGTGAAGTTGAGGGGATGTACCACTGTCCCAGCTCATTCTAGACACTTCAAGATCTTTTATATACTATTATTATTTATATTTTAACACAGTTTAGTATTGAAAAAAAATCCCAAAGGCAATATGCTCTGTTATTTTTTTTTACATGATATAACAGTTATCTTGTTGAGTTCAAAGAAGTGAGTCATGTCTTTAAATAATCAATAGCCTCAAATTCTAATCCTTACACAAGATATGATTAGAACAGTGACTGATGCCATTTAGAAAAACTGTCAGTGCTGCAAAAACACTTCTGGAGTTGGGCATTAATAAACACTGGAAAAGTTGATTCAGTGAAGTGTTCATTCTTTTTTTTATGAATTTTGCTATTCTAGTAGGAACAACCTCTACAACCTTGACAAAGTCATATCTATCAGACAGACGTCTCGGATCGTGCAGAATAAATTATTTAAGATCATTATTGTAAGTGTTTGGAAGAAGAGTCAGGGAAGTCTCATGTGTACAGCTGTCAGGAATGTGTGAACTTCACTCACCGAAAAAAGTGACCGCAAATCCCTCCAGCACGCACGCCCAGGACCCCAAGAAGAAATACCCACGGTAATTGGTGACAACACTTAAAGTCCCACCGATCAGGGACATGAAAAAGTCTGCCAGTGATAAATTAACAATGACAAAGTTTAACGGCTGTCTGAGTTGTTTAAACTTGTAGGTCACCAGCATAACCAGAAAGTTCTCGGTCAGAGACAGCGAGGTGATCACGAGCATCCATGCTGCCAGCACTTTAAAGTTCCACGGCGCAATGGATTTCACAGGTCCGGAAAATGGATCATCTGGCTGGAGCACATCAGCTACTTCTGTGTAATTAACACGGCTCACTGCAGTGCCAAACGAGCCCATGTTCTCAGTCCAGAAGAACAGTGCACTTCTGATACTGTACAACGCGTAATGCTTTGCGTTGTGCCTTTAATCACTTGCTCATTTGTTCCTGCAAAACTGCAGCCACTTGATTTAATTTTTTTCTGCGCAGTAAGTTAATAACAAAGCCAGCATGATGCTCTGATTATCGTTGGTGCCGGAAGTCCATAACGGCTCTTTTGTCTGTGGAATCCATGCGCGCAGTTTACAGTATGTCCGCAGTTTATTAGTGACTTAACGGATGCAGGAAAGTGAAGGTCCCATGCACTTCTTGAGTTTGTGCAGTGCTTAAGTAGCAATCTTGGGTCATGTCTCCAGTTGGTATGATTACTGTTTCGCGTCTCCAGTGGTTTTATATAAGCTATTAACGTCCTGCAAGGAAATAGCGCATGCATCACTCCTACCCTCAAGGAACAGCGACGTTTCCTCTCCCCTTCCAGCTACTGCGCTAGATCCCCGATAACCGGGAATGCGCACAGAGCGCGTGCGTAACGGGCGCTGCGCAAAGCAGACTGTGTTCCCTAGCTTCAGTTCTGCATGAGCGCACAACTGGCAATGGTCTCGTAATAGCCGAGTTGTTACACTACTCCATAATCTGTATTAATGAAATGAAAGCACGAGATATAACTTTATTTTGGTTTATCTGGATTTCATTGCAGTTGGTCGAAATCGGAATCGATGCGTCTTTTCTAACTTTATTACTAAAACCAACGGGATGAATTTGGATCGAGTTGTATTTGTACAGTTTACAAGGCAGTTACATGGCAGCATTACTGAAACAGCAGGAGACACCTGTGCATTGTTACTGATGGGTCGATTTTGGATTCAGTGATTGCTCACATCGATCAATGAGACTGTAAAGCCAGATCATTTAAATCCATACTTCTCAAATTGTGGTTAAGGGACTCCCCAGAGATCTGTGAAGCATAGCCAAGGGGTTTTGGTGGAGACCACAATCAGACACTAAAAATGTTACAGTTATTAACTACATCCACTAAATCTACTAAATAACTGATCAGTTGAACTTAATGAGTATAAACAAGGTTGTATCTAACTGCAGTTTTATTAATACTGGTGCAAAATGTGTTTAACATAGTGTAACTGTTTTAGGTTGTGTGCTTATATTATAGCTAATATAAGTAATTATGATACATTTTTAGCTATAGTAATTAATATTCATTTGTAAAATGTTTCTGCACTGAAATCATATTCATATGAATCATATGTTTATGATTTTTATTTTTATATCTAGAAGGGTGTGCAAATTTTGTGGACCCCTGTAGTAACTAGTAACCAGTATGTAACCAGAGTACAGCTATTCTGTTAGCACTCTAAACTTTTCTGAACAAAATAAAGGATTATGAATGAAGCAAAGTTAAATTGCCCATAATTAACAACTTCTACTGCACAAATAACCATGCAGCTGAAAGGCACTGTAATAATGACAAGAAATAATTAGTCTGTCTGACTTAATACTGTACCATGTATTTTTCAACCTCCTAGCATTTTACATTTTGTGAACTAGTACTGCTCACTTCTACCCTGTCATTAGGGCACTTCAGTCACCAAGATACCAATTTGTGTCATCAAACACGGATTCATATTGATCAGGTCATAAAAGCTTTAACCTGCTGTATCTCACAGTGACTGATGCTCCATTAATTGGCCTAGTTTTAACATGCTGCTGTCATAGTCTCTGAAATGTCCCACTGCTGTTTTGGCCCCTAGTGGATCAAGTCTGCTAAGTCTCTGGCATTTTGTTTCTTTATGACTCACGTTCTATAATTATGATCTAAATTAATATCATTACTAAAGGTCCACAACGCTCCTCATCCCCTGATAAGAAATTTCTATTCTACATTTGGTCTAACACTGGTACTTGTCTTATTTCATGGTGCATGAATAATTCTGAGCCTTTCGTTTCCCCTTTACAAATGGAAACTTTTAAAAGGACATATTCCAGCAGAATCAGTTTTAGGTCAGGGAACTGGGGCAGGAATAATCTTAACAGAAGTAATGTTAATGAAACTAATGTGTATTGCTTTATTTCATGAGCCTAACTGTAATGGTGGTGAGATAAATCTCTCTCTCTCTCTCTCTCTCTCTCTCTCTCTCTCAAAACCAACCCCTATTAAAATGGTATGATTTTGTAAAGTAAAAAATGGAACCAAGATAAATCATGTCAGATCTTTTCCCACCTTTAATGTGATATAACAGCCAACAAAATTAGAGTGAAAAACAAATAGAAACATTTTAGGGGGGAAAAGGCAAACAAAAAATTACAATAACCTGATTGTATAGTGTGCATACCCTTTTATAATGGGCCATGTGACTGTGTTCAGAATTAAACATATTGAAACTCATGTTCAGAAGTAATTATCCTACACCTGTCATCACTGAAGCAATTCTGATAAACCCATAATAGCATTTTCTTGACATCTTCTGAAGCCATGGTCCCTCCAAAATTGACAGAAAGATGAAAACCTATCACAAATTCTGTCAAAAGAGCTATGACATCATTAAAGGAGCTACAGAAATGCTTGGCAAGCACTGGTCTCTCCCTGCATGTGACATTTTCTCATATTGTTCACCTGTCTGACAGTGGGGTAGGATGGCTAGACAGAAGCCCTTTCTCATGAAAAAAAAAAAAAGAAATCATCCAGGTCTGTCTAAATTTTGCTGTGTGTAAAGTGTTATGGTCTGATGAGACCAATGTTTGATGTTTGACACAAAAACAAGAACAGAATCCCCAAATAACAAAATACCCATGGTGAAGCATGGTGTAAGCAGCATCATGCTATGGAGCTGCTTTTCTTCAGCGGGGACTTGGGCTCTAGTTAAGATAGAGGGAATCATGGATCTCTCCAAATAGCAATCTACAGGCTGTCCCATAAGTCTCCATACATAGGGGAAATTAACACTTTTTAGCAAAATGTCTTCCAAAATTTTTCATACTAATTTATATATATTTTTTCAGGTAACCTTTAAGAATGCCTTTGACAAAAGAAGAACATATCGAAATCATTCTCATGGCTTTATAGGGAAGCTGTCGCAAGGTTGCGATGGACTTTAACAGGAAACATGGCAAGCACATCACACACGGCACTGTTGCTAAATTTATTAACAAATTCAAAAAGACTGGAAGTGTTGCGGACCAATCGAGAAGTGGACGTCCACGAACATCCACTGACAAAAGGCACAACCGATGTGGTGCTGGCATACATAGTCCCTTATATATGGAGACTTTTGGAACACCCTGTATTTTGATACAAACCTGCAGGCCTCTTTTAGACAGCTGAAAATGAAGAAAAATTTTACCTTCAAAGGAATGGAAAGAAGAAGATCAAAGTTTTGGAATGGCCCAGTCAGAGCCCAGATCTAAATCCTATCAAAAACTTGTGGAATGACTTGAAGAAGGCTGTGCACAGGAGATCCCCTCACAATTTGATAGCACTGGAGAATTTCTGCAAGAAAGATTGGAATAAAATTTCAGAAAAGATTGTCTTATTGAAAAAGACTGGGTGCTGTATTACAAGCAAAAGGTGCTTTAAGAAAGTATTAGTTAATGGATGTGCACACTTATGAAACCAGGTTACTGTAACCTTTTTCTTTCTTTTCTTCTATCTATCTATCTATCTATCTATCTATCTATCTGATGAAATATGAAGTTGATAGCGATGATCAAAATGGCAGCAATATGAAGATTATTATGCAGTGTCACCCAGACGAGGATGGATTTGTTGAATCTGGATCCTCTCATGGTTCCTTCTGCATGTCATGTTTTTCCTTGCCACTGTCACCTTGTCCTTACTTATTAGGGACCGAATTCTACATCCAAATTTCTCTAAAGTTGCTTTGTGAAAATGTCTATAGTTAAAAGTGCTCTACAAATAAAACTGAATTAAATTGAATAAATACACAATTACACTACACTAAGATACTTTGTAATAAGGCATGTTAACATTATTTTTCAGATACAATAAGCCACTAGACTGTGGTGAAAACATGTGGTAGTAGATGATTTTGTCCTACAAAAAAATGGCTAAAGAACAAGTTTAAAAAACATGAAAAGTCTACTGGATAATAAGGGCCTATTGATGGAACTCGAGTGTCCCCGATCTGTCAGAATCCATATAGTGGAGGACACAGCCTAAGTTTCATCCAAGGATAATTTATCAGCTGAAGCCATGAAGGCTCTGAGAAACATGGGTTATTATCCTGAAAACACTGCAGCCCATTGAAAATGTAGCCTGTAACAGTAAAGTGTATCGCAGAGAAAGAGAAACATATTGATAAAGTGGTAGCCATGCACCTTAACTATTAAATGAATGAACACATAAAGGTTTCTATACATCATCACTTCAAAGTTGTTTGAAGTATGACTGCATGTACTACTACAATTTAAAACCGTAGTAGTAAATATTAATCATGAAACATAAAATAACAGATAAACAAGCTTAAAGCTCAACTCGACAACTGTTAGGTGCAGAGTTTAGATTGTCACAAAAGGGCAAGCAACAAATCAATAAGCTTTATTTTACATTTAGCTAATATGATTATAAAGCTGTACAATTGTAGTCAACATTAAAGGAGAAAAGGACACAGTAGACAAAAATTTTCTGCTCTCATCCCTTCTGCCCCGTCTTTGATCGTGGCTCGCTGTTACAGCTCAGGACTGTGTGCAAAAATGAAGATTTATTGCCTCGGATGGCTCAGTGGTCCACACTGACTCATTTGTTCAGTGCAACCTTTAGAAAGTTTACTGTTCCCAGAACTCTGGTACTACAGATGACACCCCTGGAGTTTTTTCCCACTATGCATAATTACTCCTAAAGTACTCTAAAATGTTTAGCAGAAGTGAACTTTTAATAATTTCATTCTCAGTTGGGTGGACACAACATGCTTCAGCACCCTGCAGAGCCTGAAACACTCTGGGGTATATTTATGGACACCATGCACATTACAAAGTAATTATACTTTTCATAGCATGTCCACAAAGAAGCATCAATCCCACTGTTATTAATAGTCCACAAACCAACCCAACACAGTCGTGTTTACTAGAGTGACTTTAGCTCCTGATCAATATTTTGGCATTGATTCTGAGCAACTAATTGTGCTCTCTCTATAAGGTGTATACAATGGGTTTTTAGAAATTAACATTGCAGTATTGAATGGAACAGGTTAGCAATGCAATATTTTTGTTTACACTAATTACTCTTTTTGCTCCTGTTATTTTTGTACTTGAAGAAAAGTATTCAATATTGCTTGTGTGCTGTGTAATCATTTCTACACTCTTTGAAAAAAAAATTAAAGGTTCTATATAGAACCCCACAATAGGGTTTAGGAAGCTAAGAACCATTAACTATCCAAAGAACCATTGAAAAGTCCTTCTGGGAGTGTATGCAAAACCCCTAAAATACAAGTGCATACTGAACATTGTTTCTCAGAGGTGTTCCAAAATAGGAGTTACTACCATGGATTTATGAAGTACGAGCTTAGAAAGAAGGTTAAATCTAGAAACCCCTTTGCTGTTCCTCAGGGAGAAAAACCATAAATGTTCTAAGTAAAATGTTAAAAAGTTGTATTATCAGGCTGTATCTTCTTGAGACAACAGAGACATTTTTTAAAGATTGCTGAGTGGTTAAGATGTTGGACTCCTGATCGGAAGGTTGAGAGTTCAAATCCCAGTACCACCAAGCTGCCACTGCTCAGCAAGGCCCTTAACCCTCAACTGCTCAGTTGTATAAATGAGATAATTGTAAGTCGCTCTGGATAAGGGCGTCTGCCAAATGCCATAAATGTAAATGTAAATGTAAATGTCTGTATAACACACTATAAGAGTAATCACAAGGTACACTACAGAAATTCCACAGAAACAAAAGAAATAAATCAACTGTGTTACAAGCAAAAATTAAAGGCACACTTTCAGATCCGCATGATTTCCACCATCTAAGATCTCGTCAGTCAGCTAACTGTGACGCATCTCTTCACACAGCTCCTGTAAGTCAAAACTCATTTAAGTCCATCCATCCATTAGTGCCAGCTGATGAGCAACACTAATGGCTTTGACCTTCATTCAATTCATATGCATAATAAGAAATATTGCCCCTCCCCTGGACTAGGATCAGGGTCACTGAATTTTTCCAGTCTTTCTATAAATGGCTGCTCAGCTAATTATCTGCATTGGACATTTTCTAACATTTCTCTCTTCTGTGTTCTCACTGAAAACCACAGTTCCATTATTCTTTTGCATGTGTTTATTATTATTATTATTATTAAGCATGTGTATTGAAATGGACACTTGTGTGCTACCTAGAGGTTGCGGCAGAACTGCTGTGGATATAGAGCAGGAGTGGGTAGAGAATCAGAAGCAGGAGTAGTAAGCTGTGGAATTGACTGATTCAGTACTTTTATAAGTTCTCAGGACTGGAAGGGAATCTGTGAGGTGCAGGTTTATGTGCTACATGACTAAAATATTGAGAGAGATCCCTGCCAGTCTGACAGAGCAGGCCATGTGTTTCTCAACCTTTATAGTCAGCAAGAAAAGGCTATGAAAAAAAAACTCTATGGTCTGCTGCCCTGATCTTAAAGTCCAGTCCCAGTGTGTGAAAAGGTTAGATGCTGTCATTTCAGAATAATTTTTTGCTTCATCCTTTGATAGCAATATTTGTCAGCAAATATCTGAGTATCTCGTCATTTCTCTTCATTTTCTTGTTTGTTTGGTTGGTTTGTCAATAAACTTGTAATGCCTATACTGTATGTGACCTGACCAATGTAAAACATGATTGGAAAAAAGCATAGAATTGTAAAGTTTTACTCTAAATTTTGACTAAATGTTTGTGCTGATATGTAGAGTAATATACCAAAGCAGCAGATATTTTCATCGTAAAGGCTGTGCTGTCCATTTAATAAAAATGAGCATTCATTTTCGTGCATTATTAAAAAGGTTCCAGTGCCCTTGTATGTGATCACCATATGACACAGTGCACAGAGCTATAAGAATAATTAGAATAAGGATGTGAATACAAGTGGTCTACCTATGTGATGTAGATAACAAGCGTTTAAATGTCACATATGGTGCGACTTATGCGTTCAAGATCAAAATTGCAATAATGTGCACAAATCACAAATTTGAAATGAAATGTTATTGAAAAGGTTCCCTTGTGCATAGAGATTTCATGGACGGTTTTATTAATTATGGGGCTTTAAGGGAAGGTGTAGGAAAATTAGATAATATTGAGGCTTGAAAGCTTGAAAACTATCTCATATTGCACATTAGTAGCATTGCACACGGTGGCGTCTGCTGGACTGCAATAAATACCATGTTAACAAGTGAAAATATTGTGAATATAGTAATCAATCTTCTATTTCCTGTTATTAGATTACAACAAAGTAAATATAAAATTATTTCCAGACATTTTTTTTTACCAATTTCAAGCTTGATATAGTTTTATTGGCAGATGATTTTGCTAATTTTAAGCATTTATTTCTAGAAAGAAGAATAGAATCAGAAAATAGAATAATAAAATATAAAGCTTGAAATTAGTAAAAATGTCTAGAAATAGGATTAATATTCTTACATTTGGTTTATGATAATCTTGTGATAGGAAATACTAGTTAAATTCAACTATATTCAAGATATTTTAACTTGATAAGATTTTTGCAGTATTTGCAGGTGTTGGGGCTTAATGCCAATGTGGTGCTCCAATAAAGAGCGAGTACAATGTGAACCAGTGCACATATACACAAGCAAACAGATCTGAAAGAAATGAACTTTCAGTGGGATCAATTGGCTGAGGTTGCAAGAGCTTGTGCTTATTGGGAATGGCATTTACACTGCAATAGGTCATCTCTGCAACACCTCATTTGCACACAGAAAATCACTGTAGTTTACTCCTTTATAGAGTAATCTTTTAGATGAGCTTAGGAAGAGCATTTTTTAACATTACACGGTGGTTTACTTTGTATCCATTTATTAAGAAATAGCTTCACAGTTGATCTCCTCTCTTTGTTATACTCACTGATGCTTAGTTAATACAGGAAGTTTGTCTTATTCTTTCATTCATTCATTCGTCTTCAGTAACCACTTCTTTCTGGTCAAGGTCATGGTGGATCCAGAGGTGACCAAAGCAAAAACAAAAGCAAGCCAAAAGTGTTCAGGTAACTGGCCATGGAGAAAAGGACACAGATCATGAGGACACTAACATATTCGCTATACTCAACACTATTTACACAAAACTTTAAATTGTTACAGGGCATACCAAGATGGTTTCATACGTACAATTCATTCCTGCATGACTCAGTTTGTTAGAGATAAATTTAATATGAATTTATATATTAGCTGTTTTGCTATATAAAGCTGTTTTGCTGTATGTTCATTGTTAAAAGTGTTATACAAATAAATATGAATTGAATTGAAAATTTATGGCAGTAAAGATTAGGGTTAGGGGCAGGTTAGTCCTCGAATGTTTTCTTATGACTTCATTTGTATGAAACTCTAATCACATTACCTTTTCAAATTCATATGAATTACTTATGAGATCAGGTTATAAGATTTAATGTGAGCATATAGTTGCCATACAACTTTATGAAACGTCATGAAAAGTAAAATATATCTGACACTCAAGTCACGTATGTTTCTCAGTAAAAGCAGTAGTCCAGTAGTGCATCAAACAAAAGCTGCATTTGACTTCTGTCTTCTCTTTATTCTTATATGACACATTAAATCTATCTCTAATCTGAGGAAATATATAAGACTTCACAATCTTTGCAGTTTTTGAAGCAAAATATACAAACTATGTCAAACAGAATACAATAGAGAATACGAACACGGCCAAGCAGCGAATTATTTATAAACAAAATATTTACATCCCCAGATAATTTTAGGGAATTGAAGGCTTTGTGTTTTAAAAAGTATGTTGTGCTGACTGAAAAGTGCCATTTGTCTGTTTAATACGGTAAATGTGTGGTTAGGTTGTGTTAGTTAAGTAGTTCTGGGGACAATTTTTATGTAGTAGTTGTACTTTCTGTATAACACAGCAACAACAGTTTTATTTGAGTTCTCAAATCTATATATAGAATATCATTAAAAATAGAAATATTCAAATCTATATAGATACATATATACCACACTGCATGTATATGTGATAGCAGTTGAGTTTTTGTTTAAGTTTAGGTCACTGTAAAGCTTGAAATCCTCATGAGTAGATGTTCATGACACCATGATGCACTAATGTTTGTCATGTGTATCATGTGTACATTATTCTCCAAAAAACACTCAATCACTGTTAACTCAATCATTCGCACATAGAAGAATAATCATTTTTTAGTTTTGTAGTGGATAGGAGCCTGATCTCACAAAATCAAACAAACATGGATGATGGTTGTTAAATTTCATATTAATGAATATGTAAGAGGGTAGTATAGCAGGTAGTGTTGCAGCCTCCCAGTCCCCAGTATGATACTAAGCTGGGGTTACTGTCTATGTTCAGTTTCTGCGCATGTTCTTCCCCCGTCCGTGTGGGTTTCCTCTGGGTTCTCCAGTTTCTTTCCACCTCCCAAAAACATGCCAGGAAATGAATTGGGTACTATGGGTGAATGTGTGTGCATGGTGCCCTGCAATGGACTGGCGTCCATCCACTTCCTGCCTCACTTCCAGGATAGGCTCTGGATCCACTGAGACACTGACCAGGATAAAGCAGTTACTGAAGATGAATGAATAAAATCGTAAGAAAAGGGACAAACATTTGCCCCACATGTAACTCTAAGCTTAATCTACCTAATCTACCAAACTGAGTTGACTGAATTGTTACACATCTGCAAATGTGGATAGTAAATGGATATCCTTTATGATCGCTCACTTAATCGCAATTAATTCTGAAACTATGGCTTGAATAACCATTATTCAAAAGAAATATATATATAATACATATATATATATATAATCTAAAGAATAAATATGGGGGGGGCTACTAAATATTTTACAGTGACAAATATGCTTCTCTACTGGACTTCTGCAAGCCAGTGGAGAAGCATATTCAATCACCATATCATCTAGCACTGTGTAGCATCTTACTGTGTACTTCAAATAGTTGGTTTGTATCATTGACTGTACTAACAGATAATTGAATTGTAGGATCTGTCACGGAGACATACAACATGTAGTGTATGTAGAGAGGGTGAGAATAAGAAGTGTCATTTCTGCTTCACAATGGGGTTAGTATTTGCTTTCATAACACATTACTGGTGTTCTGGTCCGCTCTTGTTGTATTAAGATATAACATATTTCATATTACTGTCAAAAAGTAATTACTGTAATTATTGTCTTATTACTCCTTTTCAGCTCTACCTCTTGAGTGGAAATGAATGCATAATTTAAATTGATGTGGAAGATATCAGTGAATTTTATTTTTTTTCCGGGGGGGGGGGGGGGGGGGGCACATTAATGCACACAGCATACTTTCATTAAGAGGCTTACATAGAAGAACAAAATTTATCAAGAGCTGCAATTAACCAACTCAGCAGGTATTCATTAATTGTGTTTATTCTAAGACCAGGTTGCCATGGATACCTGTCACTACTCTTACATATAATAAAAGACAGAACAAGATAAAGAGGAGTGACAGGTGCTGAGAGCCCTTGCACTTGGGTGGACCACATGATCTGTACTCAGCAGGAAAGGAAGTGAGAATGGGTGAGTTGATCAAACAATCAAGCCTGCAGGGTTGAGGGTGAGACTAACACTCACACGTGAAAGGTAGAGTGAGACTAACACGTGAAAGGTAGAGAGGGAAATTTCTCGTGTATTTTAGTCATGCCTGTCAAAACATACTCAAATGCTCTAGGAAAATGATTATATGAATGCGTGTCTGCATAAGTGCCTGCATACAATAAATTATCACTACTATTTCTCTCTCTCTCTCTCTGTTGAACTAGATGTTACTCCTGCTGCCTGATGAGATGCCAGTGATCCTGATTCCTTCTTCCCTCTGGTCTTACTGATCCATCCTGATGCTTGGAGGGTCCTTCATGGATAGCCTGAAGATTGCCTTGAGATTGCTGTGAATGGTACCACATGGATACCCTAAAGATGGCTGTAGATGGTCTCACTGGTATAGTCTAAAGATTGCACTTACAGAAAACAGTTTATGCCCAAGTCTCATTCATTATTCAGTAGATAACTTCATTTGGATACTATGGATTTAAAGCTAAAAAACACAATTTTCTGGGCTCCCTCATTTAGATAATGCAAATCACCTATGTGTAGTTTACACCTCCTAGGTTGCCAATTTTTTCTTGAGTAGACATTTCAGACAAAAGGTTTTTCAATACCACACTGCCCACACCCTCCAGAGTGCAAGTTTGAATCCCAACAATGCCACAGCCATCCATGGCAGTTGGCTGTGCTCTCTGGGTGGGAGGGATTATATATGCTCTCTCCCCTGTTATTCACAGCGACACTAGCCAGTCATGGGGGTCTGTGAGCTCATGCATGCAGAAGGGGGTGGATAGCACGTTCCTCTGAATATGTTACAATGCCCTGTGACTCAGCATGAGCAGCAGTTCGATAAGATGCGGTTGGCGGCTTCATGTGAAAAATTCCATTAGTTCTGAAAGGAAACCACCCTGGTGGTCCTTCACTTAGTTGTAGACCCACTGTTACATTTGTGCCTACCAGTGCAATTTAAATGTTTGAACCTGTAAGTAATAAAAAGAGCCTGAATAGTTCATGCCAAGCTCACACAAAATTCACTGAAATTCACCAGACTTACATTTGGAATCTGACTTCTCAAAAATAATAGCCCAAATAATGATCCATGATTTGCTGAACCATTTCATAAATTATTCTTGCTTTGGTGAACTACTTGATGCTGATAAACAGCATCATGCAGGCTATTAATATAGCTCCACTAGGCTTAGGCAACCACAACCTGAGAGATTTGGACTGTATTAGTGGTTACACACTTTCTGGGAGGCTGTGTATAATGGAAAGTTCACAATCTTGTTAAGAAATTAATAAGCAAAAGAAAGTCTTTCTTAGGAATCCATTAACCACTTGAGATCCTAAAATATTGTTCTGTTCTTCTCTGCTTTAGTAGTTAGTAACTATAGTGAAGCGAATAAGATATACTGTATATGTAGCTACAAGGGTGAGGAATGTAAGTCTGGACTCAGGATGGATCCTCTGAGTTTAGACTCCACCCTTATTCACATATTTAACATCACTGGCACAAACAATTAAAAAAATAACTGGAGCTGTGAGGCAACAACACTAACTTCTGCACCACTGTGCTGCCACCCCAGTAACACATGAGGGAAAAAAAGAAAGAAAGAAGAAATGAGGAAATGAGAAAAACTATTGGTGATTTAAAAAAAACAACAAAAAAAAACAAGTGTTTTAATAACAAAGCATTTAATGTGAATTTATCACATTAAGCAGCCCCTCAGTGTTATGTGGATTATGAAAAGTATTTATTAATCCTGGAGCAGCTAGTAAAAGGTACTTTATGTTTTAATGCCATATTTATATGCAGATTCAAGTTTGAGATAATATTTTTTGGGGTACTGGCTAGATATTCATACAGATATTCATGATTTTCCCAAAAAAAAAAATTGAGTTTTGCAAATGGGTTTTACAAAAACAAGGTAAAAATAAAATCAGGGAAACTGCAATATTCTCATTATTTATCATAATTATACTGGATATTTCTGTTGGTTTAAGGCTTCCATGGATACCGCATTGTTTTGCCTTCCTTTGTTTTGTGGTGCCAAAATTAACTCGAAGAAGTGCTTAATTCAGCAGATTAAACTTAATCTTGCCCAAACATTTATGTTTACACCAACCTAAAGTTTGAAACAAAGCCCAATACCAAGTAATTAAAGAAGTTAAGTTGAAGAATGATTTTAGCTCATAGGGAAGTTAGTAAAGTGACTGGTCATTCCGGTTCAATTTGGTATACCTGGTATATCTTATAATATAATCATTTCAGGAAGTACTTTAGTGTTGAAAGCCCTGCATGTAACACTCCGTTCTCAAGCTTTAAATGGTGTTACAGCTCTCACTAAGGGTGTGAAGGGATTTTATCTCTCTCAGGACTAATCCACAATGCACAGCATCTCTGTGTGATGCTCTGTGGAGCTGTGCCCACCAGTTCATCTCTATTAAGGAGCAAATGAGCCGTCATCTGTGCAGAGAGGCGTTCAGATGGGGATGAATGGGATGTGGTTCTTGTTGTTCCCCTCTGCTCTCGCTCAAAGGATAGCAAACATTGCAGGAAAAGCTTGTCATCATAAGTGCAACTTCTTAGGAAGCATTAACTTAGGCATTAATTAAAAACCTCAAATAGGACAATAGGTCCAGTTTAAAATGAAACCGTTAGTGGAAATTGATCTTTGAATTCTTTAAAAATTATAATGCCAGATAATTGCATACCAATTACATTTTTGAGCTGTATTTCAGCTTGTGAATATCATTGATACATTTTAAGTCTTTATAGTGCACTTATTTTATACTCCTATATATTGTGGTAGCATCCAAGAAATTTAATCATTTTACTGCATGTAGTGCACAGAATGAAGTGGTGAAACGAGTACAAACACACTGACTTGAGTAAAAGTATATAAACTACCATTGTACACATGTTTTTGTGATGTCACGTTAAAACAAATGATATGCTATAGCAGTGCTTACTTACTGTAATACAGTATTAATGAGTACAGTATTTAACACAACAGGCATTCACTAATGAACACTGAAGTTTAATACAAAGCTTTCATATTCTAAAACATCAAAAGCGCTAGCTAGCTAGTCTAGCTCACTCAGCTAGCTGAAAGCTTACTTGTACATGTTTCCGCAGGTCAGATATTGAGCTGTGAAGTGTTGATATCTCCACAGGTTCTGGCTTGCATAATTTGCAGGTTATTATCACACTATTTCCCTTGAAGTGTTTAAAACTAACGATGTGTGATAAATTGGACCAGGGATGCTCATCTGTCTCCATTGTCTCTCACACTGCTGCTGCTCACTAAGCATTTGGTCCTGAAGTGTAGACTTTTGGCAAGAAGCTGCTTTATTTTGATTGTCTCAAAATTGAATTATTTAAAATTTGCACACAATTTAATTAAGTATAAATGTAGCAAAGTCAACTATTTTATTTTAAAAAACTCAAGTAAAAGTACTATGATTTAATAGTTAATTAGTAATTAAAGTACCATTACTTTGAACCATGTACTCAAGTACTATAATGACAGTACATGTAGTTTTTTTACATGTAGTTTTTTTTTTTTACTTACCACCCCTAAGCAGAATGTGATGCTATAAGTGTTATGGTATGATGGTTGTACAGCTCAAAGAAAAGACATGTTGAAGGTTATAAAAGTTATAAGACATTATTTCATGAGTGAAGTTTAAAGAATGTTTAAATTAAATGACAATACATCAGTCTTTGTTTATGTGTGTTATCCAAACACCTGTATCTAGCAGGACAATTCTGATTCAACAAAAACTGTAGCAGTAAAGCTACTTAATGAGTTCAGCAGTTATCTCGGCAAGCACTGAACTTTTTTATGAACGGACATAAAGCTAAGGACATAAAAATTCCAAAGATTAAATTACTTTGAAAGATTTAAAAAGAATGTGAAGTTAAAAGTTAAAGTGCACAGACAGCTACAAACTGCAGGTATCATTCTCTGCCTTTAACAATAGCCACTGATCATTTAACTAAGGTTAAAGGTTAAATGTGCAAAGTTTAAAGGAAAACACAACTCTGTCCATCCATCCTCCATTCCCAATTTATTGTTGATTACCTCCTGATCCATTTTATGCTGCCAGTGTAGGGAATTAGGCCACAGTGAAAAAATTAGCACAAAGCAGGCTAGATTTTAAAATAGATGGGTGCACAAGACTGTTTACTCATCCATCATGATTAATTAGCACACAAAGTATACTAAAGATCCAGGAGTGGATCATGGAGTCCACCTTATTTTTTATTCCTTTGGCTGCCCTACTTTGCGTATGTGGTCGTTGTTTCCGGTTCTTATTAACATTATCCTAACACTCACGTGCAATCCAATCTACCTTCTTTCAATTTTTCCTAATAAGGTGTTGTGTTTTTGTCTGCTGCTCATTGTGAAATACTACATGTTGTATTTCTTATATAGGTTACTCCTGGCTTTCTAAGTTCATTGTTATCCCAACTTCCAAGTCCCTTGTTGTTGTTTTTTAATTTTTCTTTTAATACCATTTTAGCTTTTTCCTAGGTCTGACCTCTGCATGTATTTTTATTTATGAATATAAAAGATAGTGTTAACAGGTGTAATTTTTAGCAAATTATTTTGTTTCTGTTCAAGCATAATGGATTATTTTATGGCCAGGTCCAACCTGGGAAGGCATTTCAAAGACTGATGAATGTTTCTTCAAATGATCACTGGTTCATTTCCATTCATGTAGATTCCCTTTTTGCCAGCAGATTACAGAAAAATTATGGTCCTCTCAACCAAATAGAACAGTTGTTGGAGAGCCCTAATGTATTTATTAAAGGATATAGTCAGGAGTATGGAACAGTATGGGAGATTGTACAGGCTGATATTTAAATGAAGGATAGTTACTGACCAGGAGATGCAATTATATGTTTTCCAGTGGTTTTATCAGCCACTCTTACAAAATTCTCAAGCAGACCTTGTAGTACTTCTTATGAATAATAATAAAGCTGTGTTCTGTGTTTACTACAGATGATGTATGAGGTCACTTTTTTTTTCCAAATTTAGAGTTACCATTTATTTCTTCTTTCATGTGCTACAAAGGTTTATAGCAGTTCTTGGGCTGGTGCAAAAGCTGGAAGGGAGATTACCATCTTGGGATGGCTGCTGAAGATGGGCTAGAAACTGCTGATTCCAACCTGAGTGTGGCTTTTGAGATGGTACTTTATTAGTGTATTTACATATTATTATACATTACTGAATATACTTGACAAATTATAGGAAAATCCAACATAAAAGTGTTTATCACAATCCACTAGAACGGCTTTCAGTCACAGGCTGTACAATTCTCTGGAACTTTACATGGAATATATTCCCTCAGGTGGTTCCTCAGGTTTTGATGATGGTATTGGAGAATGTCTAACATGTTGTGACCTGGTCAAAGCATATGACTTACAAATGTATTTCTTTTTAAATGAAAACAGAGGGAAGCACATCAGTCAGACCTTTTATCATAGAGTTTTTGCACATAAATTGTTGTTTGATATGGATACAGTACCTGGTAGTGGACCAACTGGGTGTGTAACAGGAGGGGATGAGAATATGCCAAGCTTAATGTAAAGTAGGCCTTCACAGTGCATTTAATACTATTCATCATGTTGACGTGTGTGTATCTGAAATGAATGCTTGCAAACAATAGCAAATCCTAGGTTCACTGGTTCACAGAATGCATTACATCCATCGTAGTGCCAACACTAGTCTTCAGTATTCATAGATTCAGATAACACAATATTAAACTTGTCTAGTGCTTAGTTGCAATAACAAATACACAATTCATGGGCTATTGTGAAATATTTTGAAATTTATAGTTAGTTAGAGCTGTCATACACACCTGGGTCAAATCCTTAAACCTCACAAATTTGGCCTGTGTGCCATTTACAAGTGAATGATTTTAACATAAAAGAAATCTTTTAATTATTTTTCTATTTTTGCACTTGTGATGCTCTAAAGAAAAATCAACACACTGTGTAAAAATGAAGGTACAGGTTGCACAGGGTGCAGGTTTTTAATGGCTTTTTGTTACATATGACATTATCCGAGAGACATCAGGCATCTTGTTTTTTTAAATGAGAAAACATGCACAAGCGTTGAGCACATGCTGTATTAATCACAGAATAAATAACTTCTAATAGTCTACGCGCTTAGAAAAGTATACTTAAATCAAGAACCCTTAAGGGTTCTTCATTTGAAGGATACCCTTGAGAGGTTTTTTTTATGAGTGTACAACAAACAATTCAGTTAATCGGTCCATTAGAACTACAGCATGGAGTATTAAATTGACATTCATTATACAGAACCATGCTGGCACCATTGTTTGATGTACCGAAGGAACACAGGATAAGCGCAGCAGCCATCTTGTGTATGCGCACATGTAGTTACAAGCTAGTATAAACCCAGCTGTAGGGGTGATCAGGATAAAATTTCCTGTTGCTAATGCTCACAGATCTCCCTATATCTTGCCATTTTTTAAAAATCTTTTTCCAGCAGCTGCTGGCTATCTATCTTGGACCTTAAAGTGTAGTGATTTTACATGTAATTTATTTTCTTTTATCTGGTTAGCTTAAACAAAAGCTGGCATTCATATGAAAGTAAGCAATAAAATAATATCTTTGTCTGAAAACTGAATTAAAAGCATTTGCAACATAGTTTTTCTGAGGACCTGTACTCCATATAGCAGCCTCACCCAAGACTGTCAATACCAGTGACCAGCAAAGCTTAAAAATTATTTGAAACATTTCTTTTGACATGGTATGTTGTTATCATCACTTATTTCTGTTAGTTCACATGAGTATATCATCATTCGTGGAAATTAAATATTTGCTTAGACAAATAATATGTCAGGGAAGGCACAGGGTCCCTTGTCTGTGTGGGGTTTCTGTGTGTGTTCTGACCGTTCTCATGGTGTCCGTCTAGGTTCTCCAGTTTCCTCTCACCTCCCAAAAACATGCTAGAAGCTGGATTGGCTATGCTGAATTGCACCAAGTGTAAAAGTGTAAGTGTTGTGAATGTTTGTTTGCGTGGTGTCATGGCATCCTATTCAGGGGGTGTTCCCACCTTGTGCCCAGTATTCCCAGGATAGGCATCGAATCAACCACCACCCTGACTAAGATAAAGTGGTTACTGAAGATCACTGAATAAATGAAATCATAAGTCACATGATTGTAGTGTATAGTGTAAACCAGGTAGATCAGTGTTTATAAAATTAGTGTTCAAAAGGTAATGGAATGGGTAAAACCATGGGCCTTGTAATGTGCCATGATATTTAGCATTAGACATGAAGATTCTAGCATCTCCCAAATAATGGCTGTCAAATTGTCCAAGGAAAATTGTGTAAGAAAACAGGCAAATCATCTAAATACAACTTTGGTCACATATTTGATATAAACAGCCAGAAGGAAAAGAAAGCATGACTGCAGTGAGCACAGAAGCACTAAAGACATTTATCAAAAAAAAAAGGCCATCTGAAAGATGGCCAAAGAAAGATCCATCTGAATGTGAATAAACTGAAGAGATCTTTTGAGTTTATTCCCAATCAGATGGATCTTTCCAGCTGGATAATGCATCATACCTAAAGAGTTTTCAGTGATATACTGGCCTGCACAGGAACCAGTTCTCAGCACTAAGAAGGTGCAACATGCTCCTAGACAAGTATATCTACTGTGAACTTTAGGTGGGTGGAAATATTAATATAATTAAATGCATACAGAACAAAAGAAGGTCAAAGATAATGATCCACATAGAACAATTTCTGAATTTTAATTTAATTAGGAACTTTATTACAATGATAAGAAATGTGGATGTGTTTCTGATTCTTTTAGCAACTTATCAGATCAGGACTGTCAGAGATCTATCAGAGAATGAGGCATTTATATAGTGTGCAAATCAGATTAGGCTCTGACTCAGTGCCAGGCATTAGTCAGATTTAGAAATGCTGTGGTTTGATACAAATTCAGACAAATGTATAATATCAGAGATGTCGTTTTCATGTTACACTTTCTAAATAATTCTCTGAAGTATAGATGCTTGTTTACTGTTCACCTGTATTTTGTTCAATCCCGGGACTAAACTTACACAAAAGTAAACCAATAATGCACCCACAGCTCATACAAAAAATAATTCATGGGACCTCAGGTAAAATTTCCTGTCCTTGATGCCTCATATCTCCCTTTATCCAGGCAGATTCTTCTTCAGCATTACTTCAGAGCTTCCTGCTTTGTGAAGCAAATTCCACAGGAGTCCAAGATCAAAAACAACATTTTTCCAGCTGTCTCCTTTGGGTCCTACAACCCTGTATCATCATACTCCCCATCCTATGCACAGAAATGGGCTCTGGCTTGCCTATAAGACACTACTGTCTGCTCCTTTAAAAGGGCTACGAACTGTTTTTCTAGTTGTTCAATCATTTCACATTTTAGGGCATAGTTCTTATATTCTAATCCAAACATAGTATTATTTCACAGTTGTAAAGGGTTGTAAAGACTTGATCTTTCTTTAAGATTTCAAGACAATTGAAATCCTGGAGGCTCAGAGTCTAATACAGTTTGTTAATTTTTCTGCTATACCAAACTAAATCATGTCAGATCTTTTTCCACCTTTATGTGGTATAGCAACCAATAAAATTAAAGTGAAAAACAAATAGAAACTTTTTAGGGGGGAAAAGTAAAAGAAAAAACTCTAGTGTGCATTTTATAATGGAAAATGTGACTGTGCTCAGAATTAACCAATCACAATCAAACTCATGATGGGATTCTGAGTAACTCCAAATAAAGATCAGCTGTTTCTGGAGGATCTTCACATCTTCTTGGTTTCATCTGACTGCAGTATCTCACTGTCAGAAGGTATCGTTTAGGAGAAGGGTACAAAAAATATCCAAAATATTAGATGGAACACTGTGAAGGTGGAGAAAGTGGGGCATCACAGTGACATTACCAAGAATAGGACGTCCCTCCAAAATATACAAAAGAAGAAAACTTATCAGGGAGGCTGCCAAGAGATCTACAGCGACATTTAAGATGCTGCAGGAATATCTGGAACACATTTTGGCACAAAACCTGCAGGTCTCTGTTAGACAGCTGAACATGAAGAAAAATTTTTACCTTCGAGCATTATAACGACCAAAAGCACAGTTCCAAGTAAGCAAAAGGAATGGCTTCAGAAAAAGATCAAAGTTTTGGAATGGCCCAGTCAGAGCCCAGATCTAAATCCTATTGAAAACCTGTGGAATGACTTGAAGAGCGCAGGAGATCCCCTCACAATTTGATAGATCTGGAGGTTTTTTTTGTTTTGTTTTTTTTTTTTTTTGCAAGCAATAGTAGAATAAAGATTTTGTTTTGTTTTGTTTTGTTTTTGTTTTTTATGTATTTTTATTTTTGTTTCCCTAAACGTTTTTTTTTTTTTTTTTTTTTTTTTTTTCCCCTGCTTGAGTTTTGTTGGTTGCTATATCACAGTAAAGGTGCAAAAAAATCTGCAAAATTTGTCCTGGATTAATTTTTTTACTTTACAAAAACCTGCAATATTAACAGGTGACTTAGACTTTTTATATCCACTGTATATATGTATAGTTAAATGTTTAGGTTTAGTCCTGGCTTACTCTATATTAATATTCATAGATAAGAGTGAGTGTTTAAGTTTAGTCCTGACTTACTGTACAGTATTGTGCTTCATGCACATTTTTCTCAGACCAGCAATGCTCTGTATTAAATATCTCAGAGGTATTTATAGGAAAAATGCATAGTGTTTGCTGCCATCAAGTGGTTGATCTTTTAACCATGTGCAGGAATAGCTTCTGAATTCTGTCCCATTAAGTATGTCTACAATTCACAATCTCTAGAATTATTTATTGGCAGAGTACTGTCATTTGGTTTATCACTGGCTATTTCTGGTCACTATAACATTTGCACCCAACAAACCATATATTCAGAGAAGATTTCTATTTCTATTTCTATTTCTATTTCTAAGAAGTCACCTATAGTTCAGCCATAACTGTATTTTTTGTGGTTTATCTAAAGATTAAGATGTTTATTTGCTAGCTCTGGGCACTGGGTGGCACTATAACCCAACTAAGACTCGAGCTGCTCACTGGTGGATAGATCTGGAGTTCCAAACTCTTTACAGTCAAGGATACTTTTAACTTTTTTTTATTATTGTTGTTGTTATTTTGTTGAGTTGTTTTTCCCCTTAAATTAAAATTGAGGTTAGATTCCAGTTGGCATTATTTTTAGCCATAATAACTTTAGTAATGATGGGTGTAGTTTTCACCATAGCAACAAAATGAATTACAGGTGCCTGGAGGTCCCCCAAGCCTACTTTGAAAACCACTGGAATAAATAATATTGCATTGAATACACTAGGCAAATTTAAATGCATTATACTAGGAAAATGGAAAATGTGCCAGCTGCGTCTGACTTTGTCAGCTGATGGCCACATGGACACTTTCTGTATACAAGATCTGTTTAACCTGTGTGCCATTTAATAAATTCTTCAGTGTTACGTAATTTAATAATCATAGAGATACACAGAGGTCAGTAATTACGATGTTTGCTTTAAATAAACTTTGTTTCACCCAACACCTAAACAATCTAAGCTTAGTATCAGGAGGCTAACATGTGAGTAAATCCCAGAGGGTAGGCCTGTGCTTATCGTCGTTTTGGCAAACACCAGATGGTAGCCAGCACCACACTTCAGTACATTTTACTATTCAAGGTTAAAGATATGCTATAGGGTAAAATCAAATTTGCACAATTTTTTCAGCCTCAAATTCAGCTGATCAGTCAAGACTTATGTTTCTGTTGTTCCACCCTGGAGTTATAATGCTTTCTTAGCTAACAGGTCAGGAAAGCTTATGACCACCCATTGACATCATGCCAGCTGCATGCAAGTGCATATAGCATAGCATATGTCACACTGCATTATTTAATCTAATTGTGGGGGATACAAGGAGGTTGCATTCCTACACTGTAATCTTCTACTGCAATCTACTGCAATCGCCTGTATGGTAAAGTATTGAACCATGGAGCAGGAAAGCATGTGGGACTCGTTGCCCATTAGCATGTGTTTGCCTTTACAGTAGGAGCAATCCTGTAAAACAATCTTAAATTTACTTGTAAACTTTCCATTTAAATGGATTTTCTTCAGTTGATTTGAGGACCTGTTTGCTTTCCCAACAAGCACTAATCCCTCTAAAGATGTTACATTCATTATTCATTTTTCATCATTATTCAAGTCATTATTTTTAGGCATTTTTATGACATATGAAAATTTTTAATAAGGATAGCTATGTTTTGTATATTTGCAATGAACTCATAGCCAACACTGCAGAATTGTACCACTGGGTGGCTGTAAAAGCCTGTACATACAGGGTATGACCCCTTCTGCAACAAGAATGGAAATTCTTTCAGTTTTAGCCAAAGATTACTGCTTTGCTATACAAGTGCTTAAAAAACAAAAAACAAAAAAATATGTTTTTGCTTCCTTGCTTGTTTGTTTGTAAATTCGTGTAGCTAAATCGTTTAGCTAAAATGATAATATTTTTATTAATTATTTAGTGTATATAAAATTTATTCTTATTATTCTTATTATCCGTATTATTATTATTATTAGTAGTAGTAGTAGTAGTATAGTTGTTGTATTATATTACATTGTATTATTATTATTATTATTATTATTAGCAGCAGTAGTAGTAGTAGTATTGTTGTTGTATTATATTACATTGTATTATTATTATTATTATTATTATTATTATTAATAATAATAATAATAATAATAATAATAATAATAATAATAATAGTAGTAGTAGTAGTTGTTGTTGTTGTTGTTGACTCTTAGACAAAGGGGTTCCTCTGGTGTTCTTTGGAAGGAGAACTCTTTGTTCTAGGGTTATATATAGAGCCAGTAAGGGTTCCCCAAACAGCCAAACCAAAGACCCCTTGAGGATATCAGGTGGATATTAGGTGCAGTAGTAGCAGTTATTACTGTTGCGATTAATTGATGTTTTATTTAGTTATTCTAGGGTTCCTGGAATTAAATAATTAGTTTTATTAGGTTGCTAAACGCATATCGCATCAATGTATAAACTGTCAAAAGGAGGAATGCAGATGGAGCAGTGAGACGAGAGAAGTGCCACTGTGAGCCTCTGAGCATGACGCGAGGCAGCCAGGCACGAGCCTCCTGTCTGTGGGCACAATCAATAACTGTCACTGGTACTCAGGCTGCTTTCACTCCCAGGTGGCCTAAAAATGCAGGAGTATTTTTGCTACATATTAAAGTTTAAAAACAGCTGTATACGTTGCTTCTCCTATACTCCTTAATTAAGCGTTAAGTGTTTTCCTTCACATGGCTTCTGCATTATAACCCCAGGTTTTTTTCTTTGCTCTACGATTAAAAAAAAAATCACAATTTTGTATCATTATTTAATGTTCTTATTATTTAATATTATTTAATGTTAACTGGGAGCATGTCGGGCAAAATTTCTTAACAAAAATATTTCTTGTAACAATTATTAATTTAAAAAAATAAATAAAAATAAAACGTTACCTTGAGGGAATGTGCTCAGTTCACTGAAACTAAAGAAAAAGTAAACTCCGTATTAATAATAATAATAATAATAATAATAATAATAATAATAATAATAATAGATTATGGTATGATCTGAGCTGCAGAGTTCAGATCTGCAGTGATCACACTGAAATAACAGTCTGATTAGATCACTCCAAACAAAACTCAAAAGTAAGACTATTTCTGTGGATCAGTCTGGAAAAAAGGTCTTTTATATTCTGCTGTGTTTGTTTATGGTGGAAAATAAAGATGTTATTGTGCTTCTTTTGCACCAGGCAGTAAGTTAATGAGAATCCGACATGCATTTTACATTCTATATGCTGAACTGCCTGTGCCTCTTTAGGCAGGCAGTGTATACATGTGGGAGCGTGTGTGTGTGTGTGTGTGTGTGTGTGTGTGAGAGAGAGAGAGAGAGAGAGAGAGAGAGCTGGAGTGTGGAATGGTAGCAGATGTGTTATCATGGGGATTTCCTCCTCCCGTTTGCCTCTCTGATTGATTGTTATATTTCAGCTCAAACAGCTCGAGCCTCTTTAAATGTCTGCACAATTCAAACACTGCGCTCTCTGCTAAAGCCCTGCTCATATTACATAACACACTCACAACCCGTGGACACACAAACTGCCCATTAAATCCTGATGAAAATTATACGTTAGCAGGTCGTATACATGATTCCCGTAATGTTTATTTTATGAATAACTCTTGCTTTATTAAGCACTGGATAACAACACAACAGTTTTTTTTTATTGTCTAGGCTACATTTTCCATTAGAAAAATAACGAACTGAATTGATTACGCGTTATATTAAATAATATGCATTTGTTATTGTTATTTTGAGTATCAAATATTTTTCGTTCCAGGCTCACATGTGTAACCTTGTGCACTTTTCCACTGCATGGCATTTTCCACTATTTGATTCTTAATCTACATTCTCATCAGCCAGTACTAGCTAAATCCCCATCTGCTCTCTATGTAATAATATCTCAACCTACTATGGTGTTATCATTATTATTATTATTATTATTATTATTATTATTATTATTATTATTATTATTATTATAGTAGTTACTATTTAGAAGCCCAGCTACTATATTTTATAGTCTCTCAGCTTACTATGATTTATTTTTATTATTATTATTATTATTATTATTATTATTATTAATCAATAATAATAATAATAATAATAATAATAATAATAATAATATTGTTGTTGCTATTTAGATGCCCAGCTACTATATTTGATAGTCTCTCAGGTTACTATGATTTAGTATTATTATTATTATTTTTATTATTATTATTTAAAAAGACCAAAATACTAAGTATACTAAAATTCTAAAAGTCTAACAAATGGTGCACTAAAAGAATGAGTGCATGACTCGAAGCTAATGACTTTGTGTTTCTATTAGAGCTAACAGGCATACAGCATGGCTAATGTGATTTCACGCATGTTTACGCTGTGTGATGAGAAAGACACAATCAGTGTCAATGAGCCTGAACTAATCAGGGAAGTGTTCGGAGGAGCTGTGAGGAGCTGCAGTCACTGCTGGTGGAGGTGACTGGGCTGTGCAGCACTCCTGATCCAGGACAAGCTCTGAGCAGCTTCAGCATGAAGAGCAGCTTGGGCTGCGTGTTAGCTCACACCAAGCTCCAATAATGTAAATAACACAGGAGGGTAAAAGTGTAAAGCATTTGCTTTTTTATTTATTTATTTATTTTTTTTTTCAATTTGTCGTCTGTAATTAAATCATACTAATTAAATAAACATTTGTAAACAGCACTGAAAAAACCCAGCAAACTCAAAACAAAAAAAAAGAGAGAGAGACTAGCTGAAACTGCAGTCCTGCTTAATTCATTAGCAGCAGTAAACTGGTCACACAGCACAGTCGTATCGAGGTTAATGTACTTACATTGTCAGCTGTAATGGGTCATAGAGTAAATGTGTCTTTTTGTCAAATCTGGAAACAATGATTTTCTACAGTATGATGCGTCACTAATAGTGCTACAATAAGAGCTTGATAGAGTGCGGCTTTGTTCAAGTGACGCGCACGCGGAGCGTCCCGCTGTTTGCCCTCCAATCACAGCGCGCCCTCACTTAGCCCCTGTCCAATGGGAAATACGCGCGTGCAGGTGGCGGCGCGGTTATCAGAAGCTCCGGCTGCGCGAGCATCATAACACAGAGTCAATTTAGCAAAGTGAGTGGAGCTAATGCGCGCCATCAAGCGCGGTGAAATATTATACACGACCTCCAGCTTCCGACTGCGCAGCGGATTGTGGATCGCGACGCGGTAACACACACTGAACTACAGGCACTTCTGACCGGGGACTCGCCCGATACTCGGGCAGACATTTCTGTTGTTTTGCTTGTTTCAAACTTTTGTTTCTAGACTGAGCAGCAGCGCTTCGTCTTGGATAAACTTACACAACTTGAGTTGCACTGTGGGCAGTTGCAGTTGTCGCACTGGCGCTTGGTTTAGAGTTGTAAGGTTTTGTTTGGGGTTCAGTTTTCACGCGCTCACTCCGTGGTTCATGCACACAAATGTTAGCGGTGGGGCAAATGGATGCTAACAGGCAGAGTGCTTTCGTGTTGGGTAGCACGCCACTGGCTGCGCTTCACAACATGACCGAGATGAAGAGCTCGCTGTTCCCCTACACGCTGCAGAATCCCGCGGGCTTCAAGGCTCCCTCTCTCACCAGCCTCAGCTCACAGCTCCCGCTGGGCACCCCGCACGGAATTAGCGATATCCTGGGAAGACCCATCACCACGGCGGGACAGCTGCTGTCCAGCTTTCCGCGGATAAACGGCTTGGCCACTTCCGCCGGGATGTACTTTAACCCCGCCGCCGTGTCGCGCTACCCGAAGCCGCTGGCGGAGCTCCCGGGCAGAGCGCCGATCTTCTGGCCCGGAATGATGCAGAGTTCCCCGTGGAGGGAACCGCGACTGCCCTGTCAGGGTGAGAGAACTATCTGAACTCGCTTTTCACACCTTCTTAGTTTTCTAAAGTCTAATCTGCTAATGCAAAATTATGCAAACTGGTAGAGAGCACCAGGATTTAGATTTTTTTTTTTCGTTTTATTTTGTTGAATAGAAATGCATTGCAAAATCCTCATACATGAATTCACAAGTAGACCCAAATGAGCAGTGTAAAGAATAAATTTATACCAATTCTTCAACTCTACAAATATTATTACATTAAAACTGCAGAACTGTGGAAATGTACAACTGGTCATCCACCGCTGTAGGAATTCATTCAACATATTGGGACTGTATTATTATTATTATTATTATTATTATTATTATTATTATTATAAGTATAAATTTATTATATTATAAATGGGAGGTAGAACTTTATAACACATGCTTTGGGGTTGTTTTGTGTTGCTCTCTTATTCCAGTTCGTGTTCACTTTACTGACTAAAATCAAGGCCTCTGAATTTAGCAACCTTTAAAAACAAACCTGTACTTAACTAAGAGAAAACATTTTGTCTCTTTCAGCACAAGCAAATATAATGCTGGACAAAGACGGGAAGAAGAAACACTCCAGACCAACTTTTTCGGGACAGCAAATTTTTGCGCTGGAAAAAACCTTCGAGCAAACCAAATACCTGGCCGGGCCGGAAAGAGCACGCCTCGCCTACTCACTGGGGATGACCGAGAGTCAGGTCAAGGTATGCACCAGTCAGATCTGTGCTCTCATACTACTGATCAAAATCCAAAGAAATAACGCGCGTGAATTCCATTTTAACTCTGGGCGACCTTTTTAAGAAATATAGGCCTGCTCATGATAGAGTTAAAATTACTATTTTAAAATAGCTATCAAAATGTCCCTGATAATTATTATTATTATTATTATTATTATTATTATTTGTTGTTAGTTATCATTATTATTATTATTGTTGTTGTTGTTATTATTATTATTATTATTATTATTATTGTTGTTGTTGTTGTTGTCAGTCATCATTATTATTATTATTATTATTATTAGTTGTTGTTATTTGCAGTGATGAGTGTAATGCATGTAAATAAAGGCTTAGCAGTTAAAACAACAGATTCACTGGGATGGGCTACATTACTAAATCAGCTTGGTCCTATAGCTATATATTTCTTAACATGTATTCCTGTATATAAACGTCTTTGAGGTTTTCAGTTCCAGCAGAACCTCTCAGACTTTCTCTGCCTGTAAAATGTGTAATGTATGAATCTGTCTTCACCAACATGCAGGTCTGGTTTCAGAACCGCAGAACCAAGTGGCGCAAGAAGCACGCAGCGGAAATGGCCACCGCCAAGAAGAAACACGACTCAGAAACGGAGAAGATGAAGGAAAGCTCGGACAACGAGGACGACGACGAGTACAACAAGCCGCTGGACCCCAACTCAGACGACGAGAAAATTACGAGACTGCTGAAAAAGCACAAGTCTGCGAGCCTGTCGCTCATGAGCCCCAGCAGCAGCAGCTCGGACACGTTGTGATGCTGCGCACAGACTCTTTCTCCTGAGGAACAGCTGAGGAGCTTTCAGAAACCTAAGCAGGGTCCACACAGGCCTCTGAGCCTCCTACTGCTGCCAAAAGCGGAACTCACATGTATAGATTTTCTACCGATAAATAAATTATGTTATTAAGCCGCCAAAAGGACATGGCCACTGTGCACTCATCCTCTCCTGTGGCAGAAACCTTCCTTCTCTCCTGTCGCAGAATAACCACGTCTCTCACTCCTGTCCCCGTTTCACCACTTGAGTCTTACTCCGCATCCGAGCTGTAAATGATCATGTACATAGAATTTGTTCTAACAGTTTTAACAGTGTCCTCTCCGGCCGGCTCTTCTCATTGAAAAGGACTTGAAGTTTTAGGGCTACCTCTGTAAAAACAGATCCAGATGGAGGGTTAAATGCTGAATTAAGAGAATATTATTGCTTCCGTGCTGAAGTAAGAAAACCTTTGTATTATCAATAAATTATTTAACAAGCTTATGTTTTAAATATGTCTCAATAGATGTCATTTCGTTATTTATGTCTTCAGATGGTAGCATGATTAATAGTTTGCCTAATGTAGGCTGTTATAAGGAACAGTAAGACTCTCAGTCATTTAACTTTTTGGTGTGTGTGTGTGTGTATGACTCTAGAAATGGCTATATAGACAGTTATTGCTCAGCTGAGGGGAATTAGCCTGTTAGTTTTATTTCCACTTGGAGAAGTGATAAGCAGTGTTCATTAATAAATACAGGGGAAGGAAACTGTTTAAATTACAGAAGTAAGATGAAGATAAGGATAAATGTTTTTTTTTTCCTTCATGCATCATTTAAATGCAATCTGCTTCACAAATTTGGATATCTATAGACTCAGTACAACTGAATCTGCACTTTAATCTTAATGAGAGGGATTTATATTTCTCTATAAATGATATTCTAATTAAACAGGCTGTACAGATAGTTTAGTAAAATTCGATAGACAAATATATACAAATATTAGAGTAAATTTCGTTTAAGGCGCTAAACTTCAAAGAAAAAGGAATAAACTGCAGCAAAGATCATGATGATTCATTTCTTAAATCAAACTTATTATGCACACACTGAACATTACAGTCTTCAGGGGAAGGAAATAGAGATGATCAGTGCAGTGTCTGAATTTTAGTGCACTATTTGGGATGCGGATATTTTGTAGTGGCCGAATTCCCAGTGGACAGTTTACATTCCCTGGATGTTTTATATTCATCATATTATTACCCATAATGCACCGTAAATCCAACGTGCAACTGATGTTAGAGCAAGGCATGGGGCTTTGGTTCAGCTCGGACTGGTCAGGCTGGATACTCAGCTGTAAATCAGTGTCAGTCAGTGTGATATTTAACAACGACTCCAGCCAACAGGTGCTTGTTTGTTGTGTATTCAGTACAGAAAAATACCTCTTCAAAGCGCTTTATAGTATTTTTGTGGTTTCAGGTTTGAATTGGATATGTACCAGGGGTCATGATAATGTGTTTCCGGAGCACTTAATTCAGTGCAGTGTCTCTAGCAGCATTAACGCAATTAAAATGACTAAACATAGGGAAATAGAGTATTTTTTTTAAACCAATAGATATCACAGTCAGTCTTCCCCAAGTGATTACTGATAATGTTACAACTATTTCTATATATTAGAACATGAAAAAATTATTTATTTATGCAAATAAGACTTCAATCACATTAAATATGTGTAAATTTGCAGACTTAATAAAACCAAAAATCTAGTCTTTGGATGATGTTAGATATTAAAATATTCTTGTCACTGTAAAGACTATCTCAAGTGAAACAGTTGTAGGACTACAGAACAGTTTGTTTCTGTAAAGTTCTTTATTGTTTAATCAAGAGAACCCCAAGGCCTGTTATAAACTGTTGTTTTTTTTTTTTTTTTTTGTCATTTTAAAGTATAAAATCTAACGTAAATCCGACGATTATCAACATTTTTGTTGATAATTTCCTCTGTAATATTCCTCTAAACAGGAATAGGAATAATAAATAAATAAATAAATAAATAAATATTAAAATTAAAATTAAAATAACATTTTATGAATGCAGATCAGCAAGAAACTGAGATTTCTGATTTTGAGGAAAACGATTTTTTAAATACAATTTGCTCTCATGTGTTTCCACTTTAGCAAGTGTGGTCTATAAGGTTTCCAAAGGAAACTGACATTATATCTATATCTCATAATGACACATACTGATCTTTAGAAAACAGTCATTTCAGGGATCTATGACACAATGTGATAGTGTCAAGTGGGCGGGGCCAAGTTCGTCATCAAGGTTGCTGTGCTTGAGATAAGATGGTGTGATTTCATCATTTTAATACTACAGTTTACAGTTTAAAAGAAGACATGCTCTATTATATATATATATATATATATACACACACACACACAGACAAACAGCTTAGCCCAAAAGTCTAAAATTAATGATTGACGTGACCAAAATATTGTTTCTACTTGTAGTGTCTTGCCTTATTATCAACCTGTTATCGTAGTAGACAATTATATGTAAATGTTTGTGATATGAATGTGTGGCAGTAATGACAAACACTCAGTTGTTCAGTTCTAATGGATTTATTGCTTGAAGAGGCCAGGCCACCCATGCAGCTCAATCTCTATCTGCTATTACAGAGGGAAACACAGCGCATCACGTGACCGGCGGGAAGGGGAAAGGTTACTGAGCAGTGTCCAAAATGGCATACTACCCTACTAAATAGTAGGCTACTACTAAACAGTACGTCGAAGTTTTTGGCTAATAAAATACATTCGTGTCGTCTAAATAACGTCTTAATTTCTCCCAAAACCTCACATTAATGCAATAAATAGGCCTGCAATGTCAAAGTAGTAGGCTATTTCACATTTTAGTTAGCGCACTATTTTGACACTATTTAGTAGGCTATGCCAGTTTGGGAAGCCACTCTTAAGACGACATGAATTTTTGCTGTAAATTCATTCTCACTTACGGTGATTTAAATGAGGAAAAAATAAAGAAATCCAAATATCAAACTACCTGCTTCACACGGCCTGTGAACTATGTAGTGTACTAAATTAAAATCGATATGAGGAAATGTCGGCCGGCTGCTAATCGCCATTTTAAAGCTCTAACGAGCAGCGAGACAGGATTAATGATGAAATAGATGGAGCAACTCAGGCCACGTCCCAAACCGCACACTACACCACTCTAAAGTGTGTCTCAAAACAGCGTGGCGTATTTTGGAACACTATTCACTCCAGCAGTATGCGGTTTACGGCGTGACCATGAAAAGCGACCGGTTTCCTCCTACCGACTTCACAAATTCTTAACACACACTTGTCTGCTGTGTACAATATTCGGCACCATGACGCAGTAACAAAAAAAAAAAAAAAAAACTTAAACAAAAAAAGTTTACATTTTTTTTTAAAGATACCCAAGCCTATCTAAAATATCACATTCAGAACCATATTATTACACAGAAATAAGTTAGGATAAGAATAATAATGCAATAACCAAGTGAGACTGCTATATGAAACAATATCTTATATAGCTACTTGCATGGCCTATGACACTGGTTAGAATAGCTCAGATAGGCTACATGAAAATCATATGACTGCAGAAAAGGTGCACTTCAGATGATGTGTGTTTTAATATATAACTATAACTATTCAAATGGTTCAGCTGACAAGCGGCAGGTTTCTATCCATACCTCAGTGTAATCATTTTGGTAAGAATCATAAATTATTATCTCTTTAAAAAGTACAGTATATAAAATGAGACTTGGTGGATGTCAGAGACATGGCAGTGTGTGCTGGGCACACGAGTCAGCAAGGACAAATCAAAAGAGCCTAAGGAAAGAAAGGAAAGGAAATCAAGCAAACTAATGTGAACTGCTGAAATGAGCTTAAAAAAAAACCCTAATCTAATCCAACAGAGAAAGACCGCACAAGCTCGCCAAAAGAGAAAGAAAACAGCACTAAAAAACATCAACACCACTATATAATAATCCAATGTACAAATAAACCTAACACTATACATATACAACATCTTTTTTGCATTGCACTTCTTAAAACATCTTACACAAGATATGGAAGTATCTTCTATAATGTAGAGGCATATCTAAAAATCGCAAGTATTGTCTTTAAAATATGTAGTACTTCTGATTTTCTATTAGAGTTTTGGCAACAAGGCTATGTCACATAAGAAGAGTTGTCCTTTAAGTTGTTTGTCACTGTGTTGGTGTTCTGGGAAAAGGTTGCAGGAGAAGTGTCCAAGGAGAGAAGGGAGCGGCATGAGCTGTGTTTTTTGTGTGTGCGTGTGTGTGTGCTTGATGTTCGGTGTGTGTTCCTGAATCTTAAATCACTCTTGGGCACATGCTGCCATTTCTATCGGTGTGATGGCTTGCACTTGTGTCACTACGACTGGTCAGTCCTGCTGAAGAGTCTTATCAGGGTTTTCTGTGAGTGTGTGAGAGAGAGTGTGTGTGTGTCCAGCTGTCTCAGAGTTTCTCACAGGGTCGCTTGTGGTGAAATCCCCTCCATTCTTTGGCAGCATATATCTAGCCAATTAAAACAGACAGACACACACACATACACAGAGAGAGAGATTAAGAAGTCACACATGGTCATTACAACCTACTTGAACTCTAATATTATGACATGATTTAAAAAAAAAAAATGAGAAAACAAAAAATAATGAAAGAAAAAATATTTACCACATCACTGCATGACACAACACTTGTGCTTATTTGCATTAGGTTTACCTGCCCCTGTGGTTAATCGAAAGGACAGGAAAACAGGCTGCAAAACATACAGACACACACAAAAAGAAAGAAAGAAAAAAAAACAAAACAATCAGTAACAGCTTAGTCAGCTTTGACTCTTCCATGTGTGCACATGGGATACTTTTAGCCTTTCCCTATATCTAAAGCAGAGGTGACTGTGCTGTTGATGGCTGTGTGTGGCTCATGCAATATTTCTTGTAGTGACCTGACTGTATCTCACACACACACACACACACACACACACACACACACACACACACACAAACGCAAATGTCCAGCACACAGAGAGCTCTCACGGTCTCCATGCACAATTTGGGCTCATATGTAAGAGTTGATCACCTGGTGCATTTCCAATGAATATCAACATTTTGCCACTTTAAAGTGTCATAATGTGCAACACTATGTTAATGTCAGCATGTAGAAAGTTTTTGAAGTCTTTGGTCAATAAGATAAAAATGAGGGATGTTTAGGAGGTGAGCGTAATTCAGGCTATATCATCAGGATGAGATAATGAGGTTAAACAAGCAGAGATGGAGATGAATCTTTTCTGTAAACTGTTTCTGCTTACCATTTGTTTTCCGTCTTTCTTTTTTTTTTTTTTTTAGGAAGCAAACATGTTAAGCTTAACTGACAAACTCAATGTAAATTTGTTATATAGCAAATTAAATACAGAAATTCAGTCAGATTCAAGACTTGCAGACTCTTACACAGACTCATACTCAGACACACAATTACACATCACACAATCACACAATCACACAAGCCAAACTTCACAGACAGTCACAGACACACAAACCCACTCCCAGTCAGGCACACAGTCTCCCTCCCAGTCAGACGCACAGTCTCCCAGTCAGACGCACAGTCTCCCAGTCAGGCACACAGTCTCCCTCCCAGTCAGACGCACAGACTCCCAGTCAGACACACAGACTCCCAGTCAGACACACAGACTCCCAGAGAGGCAAACAGAGTCTGAGTCAGGCACACTGGCTCCCAGCCAAACTTGCAGTCACAGATTCCCAGCCAAACTTGCAGTCACAGACTCCCAGCCAAACTCCCAGTCAGACTCACAGTCACACAGACTCATTGAGAATTGGCAGCCAGACACATGCTCACAACCATACGCTTGAGGTCAGAGACTTACAGTCAGACTCACACACAGATGCATCACAAAGACAGGGTTACATACCTTGTGGTCCCCCATACAGACATTGGGCCCTATATTGTCATATGTTATTGACTTCTCCTCAGTCTCTGGCTGTGAACAATAAGTAAAAACAAGCGCAAAAAAATAAGTAAAACAGTGCATAAGTAAATGATTACTGCATTTACCATGAAGTCTTAACAGTTTGAACAGACAGAAAAGATTTTGGCATTAGAGCACAAACATGTTGGATATATTGACCCAAATAAATTCCAGATTAACTTGGAATATTGTGAAGTATATTACCTAAAGTGATACACAAAATAACACATGAACCATACCACTTCAGACACATTTCAACAGAAAATTTGTTTTTGATGGAATAAAGATTTACAATTATTGTTATACTGTATATAGCGTATGCATTCACAGAACACCTTTCACTTTTCAGCATAGCTGATTAAATTTAAAGTAGATGTTCCCTTTTGATGTATTCCCAGTTATTATAGCTAAATATCATATACATAGAACGTATATGTATAACAGATGCTCTATGTGTATGATATTTAAGGATAGTAACTGGGAATACATCAGAGTTCCTAGCACCAAAATGTTTCGTCCAAAATGGCTAAAAATGACACATTCAGGTTTAGCTGAAAGAGGGAAAATTCCAAAAGATTAAACACAGCAACCTATTACAAACTGATGCTTGAATAAGTACTTGAGCCTACTTAAGTAATAATAAAAAATATGGCAGTGCATTTGATTTTCAGTTTTCTTTATTTCACACATATTTTCATCTATTGCATAGGTATTAGTATCTGTTTGGGTTAATGTATGTGGTGGATTCCAGCAAACAGCTGGTAACATTCTAGCTGCAGTGAACCACTGAGCCATATCATTAATTGAGACCAAGTTGAGCAAAAAGTAATTTAAGAACAAAATATTAATTTAATATAAATTTGGAGGAGTGAATGCTGTATTTATACTCACTAAGCACTTTATTAGGAACACTATACTAAACCTGGGTACTGCCTCCCTTTGCTCTCAAAACAGCCTCAATTCTTCATGGCAGGGATTTCACAAGATGTCGGAAACATTCCTTTGAGATTCTGGTCCATGTTGACATGATTGCATCACACAATTCCTGCAGATTTTTCAGTTGCATTTTCATGCTGAGAATCTCCCGTTCTACCACATCCCAAAGGTGTTCTACTGGACTCATATCCGGTGACCGGGAAGGCCACTGAAGAACACTGAACTCACTGTCATGTTCATGAAACCAGTTTGAGACGACTTCTGCTTTGTGACAAGGTGCATTATCATGCTGGAAGTAGCCATTAAAAAATGAGTAAATTGTGGCCATGAAGGGATGCACATGGGCAGTAACAATACTCAAACAGGCTGTGGCTTTCACACGATGATTGGTATTAACAGGCCCAAAGTGTGCCAAGGAAACATTCCCCACACCATTACATCACCTCCACCAGCCGGGACTGTTGACACAAGGCAGGTTGGGTCCATAGATTAATGCTGTTGGTGCCAAATTCTGACCCTACCATCTGTGTGCCTCAGCAGAAATCGAGAATCATCAGACCAGGCTACGTTTTCAACTATCCAGTTTTGGTGAGCCCACTGCAGCCTCAGCTTTCTGTTTTTGGCTGACAGAAGTGAAACCCAACATGGTCTTCTGCTGTTGTAGCCCATCCGCCTCAAGGTTCAACGTGTTGTACATTCTGAGATACTTTTCTGCTCACCACAACTGCATAGAGCGGTGATATGAGTAACTGTCGCCTTTCTGTCAGCTCGCACCAGTCTGGCCATTCTTCACTGACGTCTCTTATCAACAAGGTGTTTCCGTCCACAGAACTGCCACTCACAGGATGTTTTTTCTTTAATGCACCATTTTGAGTAAACTCTAGAGACTGTTGTGCTAGAAAATCCCAAGAGATCACAAGTTACCGAAATACTCAAACCAGCCCGTCTGGCACCAACAATCATGCCACAATCAAAATCACTGAGATCACATTTTTCCCCCATAATGATGGTTTATGTGAACATAAGCCGAAGCTGCTGGCCCCGTATCTGCATGAGTTTATGCATTGCACTGCTGCCATATGATTGGCTGATTAGATAACTGCATGAATGAGCAGGTGTACAGGTGTTCCTAATAAAGTGTTTCGTGAGTGTAATGGATATTTTGAATAGAAAAAATACAGGCAATTAAAATATATCAGTATAACATGGTCTGTCTCTGACAGTTCTATTCAATCAAATAACAGAAAGCTTGTATAATGTAGATTGCAGTTTCCAACCGGAACTAAAAGCTTTTTGAATACACACACTCAGACTCAGAACATTACAGTCGACCTATCTGTGAATGCTGAGGTGTGCTCAAACAGAGTGATAAAAAAAAGAGGGCTTTCGAAGCACAAAATTCATTCTGAATGAACTTCAAACCAATAATATAGGAGCATACAGGTCATCCTTGCACTATGATCCGATAACACAAACACACACCCACCCCAAACACACACACACACACACACACACACACACACACACACACACACACTAATTCTACCTTTCCATCTCAGGCTACGCTTCAACATTCCCATTTGTGCGCTAGGGGGTTTTGCTACCAGTGGCACAGATACATTCATCAAAAAGATACTTGATAATTTACAAAGGCAGCATAAAATTGTGGATTTTCGGCCTGCGTAATCTTTAGACAGATAAACAAATTACGGTAGGGGCCGGGGCTGCGGTGACGCGCACGCTTCACCGAGCCTTCATTACGGTGCAGAGCGCGGAAGCTCCTCAACCCGCCGCTGCAGGCAAACCTTCAGCGTGTTAGGGCTCGGCAAGCAGAAAATAACACGGCACAGAGCTAACGGAGCACGGCATGATCGATGACGCTGCGCACAGCTCTGTTTACGGGTCCATGTCTCAACAATCTGTACCACTTCTGCCTTCGAGAGAGGGAGGGAGATGGAGAGAGTTACATAGGGAGACGGCATGAGTGAGAAAGAAAGACAGAGGTATAGGGTAAGAAATTGAGGGATAGAAAGGTTGAAATTAAGGAGAGATTAAGAAATGGAGAACTACAGACCAACAATGAAAGGAAGAAAGAAAGAGAGAGCTAGAGGCCAAAGAAAGGAGACAGAGAGAAAGACTCAGCACCCCATAAGCTTATGTAATCTAATAAAGGATATCTAAATGAACTACTAATGAAGTGTGTTTGAGTTCCTTAATGGGTATTAAGAAAACAAAATGTGATGTTAACTGGCTGGTGCTTTGCACATGTCTTTCTCTAAAGGGCTGCCTGTTCCGTGTGTGGGAGAAAAAGAAAGAGAAAAAAAAAAAAAAAAAAAAAAACAGCCCAAAAGCCAGCCTAATATGCTGCTCCCTCCAAAAGCCTTTCCACTGCTCTTGTCCATCCTTATCATGGCCAAATGTACTGTAATATTAACAAAGTAACATCACACAATACATTTTTTAAAAAGTGTTATTACAACCAGTTTCTTTAAACTGTTCTTTCACCAAGGTCCTAAAATGGTATCATATTATTCCTTTTATTGTCACAAATAAAGAATAGATATCTGAATGAATAGGATAAACTAAGTCAATTGATAACCAGCAGTAACTGCAATAATAAATACACAACATATATTTAGAGAGTAAAAGGAACCTAGGGTTAATGTTAAAACAGACCCAATAGTTACGTGAATAAGACATTAGACATTTCTGTGGTGATTTGAGTGTGTGATTATCTTTGGGTCAGTTTGGGACAGAATTTGACTCTAAGAAAATTATTTCATTTGAATAGAGATTACTTAATGTAATGGTTCACCCGGTCGGTAGTTGTTGTATGATAGGGGAGAGCTAGCTAATCAAAGGGAACTGACAGACTAAACTTTTTGGGGGGAGGGGGGAGAAAATCATGTAACAATGCAAACTACTTGACTACTGCCAAACATCGGAGGCAAAGCTGCTCTTTTTCCACATCTGTTAGAAATGCCTGAGATCAAGACGAGAAAGCAAATGGAGTGAGAGATGGGATGACAGAGACTCCATTCAGACTTGGTATGAACATCTGTCTCATGTGCTCGGATCACAAGTGGACAGGTGGACAGCAGTAAGTACAGGTCTGAATGAGGTCAGATGGCGTCTGTGATCTAATCACTCAGACCACTTGTAGAGATGGTCTGGAACATTGTACATTTGTATTTGAAATGTTTTGTGGTGTGGTTCATATCTGGGTTGATTTTCTAGTCCAAGACTTGGGTGTTTAGCCTACACTGGTTATATCACTATATTAAAACCTGCACTATCAGCCATGAGAAGTGTCCTCTCTTTATTTATGACAATATATGAAATAATACGAGACAATTTTAGAAGCTTGGTGAAAGACATGCTTAAGGAAATGACATGTCTTTATTACTGCTTCATTAAGAAATACTGTATGATGTTACTTTTGAATATTACAACTCATTTTATGACCGGACTTGATGTTGAGCTTTAAAATACTTGTAGTTTATAGGGTTTGAAAGGGGAATGTTTTAAGTTTGGCATTTTCATTTAACCACACAGTCCGTGGACTGTGGCACGGACAGTATGAGTAAAGCAGTTTTATCAAACAACCTGAGTGTCCAGTAGTTTAATTACAAAACAATGATCGACTGCTAAATATGAACAGTTTGTTTGAGTTTATTGGGCTGCTTTTTTATTGAAGTGATATTGGGTTGCTTTTGGCAGATCTGGCAATCCTTCTAGTTATGAAATTATTATTAGCGGTCCCTAAAGATGCATTTGTGGTGCATGGAAATAACAGGTGTGAATGGCCTTCCGTCTCAAAGTACACTTGTGAGCAGATCGTGTGAGGTGGATGTTAATGCCAAGTCTAAACCAAGCCAGAGAGAGACAGAGAAAAGGATAGAAGGAGAGAAAAGGAGTTTACTGTTCTAGTACATCTGAGAGCAGCTCTTGGCCTGGCTGGCTGCAAGTTGACTCAGAGAGAGCAGCCAGAGTAACAGAGATCTGCCCAGCTCGATGGAGACTTATGAAGCTTTATAAAGCAGACATGCGTGCCTGGCACTCTATGAGAGCAGGCCTGTATATTCTGCCAGTGTGGACAATGAGCTTTGCATGGCAGATGAAAGTTTACATATTCAGCACCCGCTCCATCTGTGACCCTGGCACAGCATAAACTACCGGTGAGAGATGGAGAGAACACGGATAGAAATGTGGGAAAGTTGATGGATACGGAGCTAGAATTAGCAGAGATGAGGACCAATAACTGGTCACACTAAACCGCTTGACTTAAACTCTTTAAAAAAAAAATAATAAAAAAAAATCACTGCATATTTTTTATATCAAGTTCCCCACAGAGGATTTGTGTTTAACAGCCTAAACATCTATCTTTAAAAAATCGTGTGGTGCAGTTTCATTTTTCATACGCTCTGTGAGTTATGCATGGTGTAACTGTATGAATGGGGATTTAATTTAGGCTGGACTGACCTTTACAACCAGGTCTTTGGCAGAAGAAGACATGAGGATGCGGTCACACCAGGCAGGGCATCGCGTATTCATGTACTGCTTCCCCTGACTGCTGTCCTCACTGTACGGGTAGCTACGGACACACAAACGACAAGATTGTACACAGAAGCCACAATGCACAGGTCATGTCATGAATTTTAGATACCACACATCATCTTCAAATAACAACTGCATAAAAGAAATTCATCAGACACTAAATTCTTACACACACAAAAAAATTCGGCCTAAAAAAGGAGTGGAAATAAAACAGAAAGAGGTTTTAACTTAAAGGAATTGTGGAAAAGCACATTGTTCCTTAAATGCAGTCAATCAGGAATAGATTTTGGTGTCCTTTTCTATTTTTGGATTAGAGGCTAACAGGCTACAAAGTAAGTGAAACTTATGACCAGCCACTTATAACAAACCATCGATTATTAAGTGATATCAATTAGGCTTACACAAGTGATCTATAAAAATAAATGCAAACTGCATGAAGCTGAAAACTGTAGTGACAGGCAGTTCAAACGTAAAATACCTTGATGTGAATTATATCCGAATACTTTCTGAAATACTTACAGTATATAACTATATAAAAAGAATCTAATTTGAGGCAAGTCTGTAATTGTTGGCACACAGTTTACATTCTAGTTATTTAGAGTAATATGCTTCCATTACTTATACTTGTTCAGGGTATCTTCATGTATTCGCAATTTTAATTAATTCCCTCTGAGATAATTTTAATGCCTAAAACAATAAGAGCAACTCTTGTCATGTGATATTTCTCAAATTATAAAAACAAATTTAAGCCCTCCATGGTTCATATGATACGTAAAAGCCATTTAATGTCTTTATTTCCAGAAAATTGATTTATTGCTTTCTTATCCTTTAGCTTTAACTTGCCAACACCTTGTTATTTCATTATCTGTATCATAATCTGCATTGTTCCATCAGCTGAATCACATTTTGGCAAAACTTTGTATAAATTAGAAATTCCCACAAACTGTTCCAAGAGATAAGAAAATCAGTTGCAGGAAAAGATGTACAACTGGCAGGCAACCAAGGAGACCAGCAGAGCTGCTGTATGGATGAGGTGGGTCAAAACAGGAAGGCAAAAAACAGTGGATTTATGGGACAAGCAACTGTACAGATTGTACGTTGAATAATTCCTTTTGCACATTCACTGATAGCTCGTGCAGATGATTCTAGTTAAAAGGTGCTAGTTTCTTGTGTAAACGTAACTACAGAGAAACTGAAAGTGTGTGTGTATACATGCTTTTCATTAATCATATCCTAGTAAACAGTGTATTAAAATGAATGAACCGAATCAGAATTTCACTGACCAAAGCTCCAGCACTCCAGCTGCTAGGACACAGTCACTTGCTTAGACCAACTGACCAGAAAAGACACACAATATCACACAGGCTGCTCTGATGAATCCCCTCATTTAACTAAGGAGAATTGGCTCAGTAAACAGAGACCTGGCAACAGCTCATCCCATGCAGCCCGGGTCCTCCACAGCTGCCACTTAGCACTCCATCGCTCCGGCCAGCTCCATGGTGATGGCAAACTCGAGAGGGTCAGGGGGCAGAAGCGGGCAGAGCTGCTTAACGCACATCCGGCTAACACACAGCCCCCTGACCGGGTGGGCAAACACAAGCCGGTTGGGGGGCTTTGCACAGGGCCCGGGCGCAATTAGCATTGATGGCGCTTTAAACATGTGGAAATGAAGGAGTGTTTTGGTATGTTAAAGAGGTGCTAAAGAGATGATTCGCTGGATGAAAGAGCTGAGGAAGAAAGACAGAGTGCATGATACAGGAGGATAGAGAGAGGGGAAAGGAGGATAAAAAGGGATAGAGATGCAGAGTGTGGGAATTTGGGCGGGTAGCATGGGGGGGAGGGGGTCTTCAAAGTAACCACAGTGCAGCCTTTCTTCAGGACGGACCACACAACCGAAACAGGAAGTATCAGGAGCAATCACTGAGGCTGATCAAGCAGCAATGGCTAAAGAACTGAAAAGCACGATGGTAAAGTTAGACTAGAGCAGAGAGGTGCCTGTTAAAGGTAAATCAGCAGATATGGAACATCACCACCCCAAAATATGCCTAAAAGTTCATTTGGTAATACTTCATTTAGGTTACAAAGATTTAAAAGAAAGTAAAAATAGAAAGTCTATTCAATCTTTCAAGTCTAAATACAAATCTGTACATAACTTCAACTGTCTGGTTTGGTTCACAGGTATTTTAAACTCAGACTTTTTTTTTTTTTAACACAACAGACTTTTGTGCCTTTCTGTAGTCTGTGTGTAATTTGTATTTGTGTATTGCATACTTTTATGCTACATTACAATTATGCGGACAGTTGCCTACTAAGAAAATATTGTACATCAATCATGTGAATAAAGTTAATAAAACATGGCTATCACATTTAAGATATAAATATTTCTTAGTTTTACTTTCACTAGTTTTAAAAGAATACTGTAAAGTTTAGATGATTATGACAAATGATAATTTAAATGTTTCTCTGCACTGAGAAAAGAACTGAGAAATCTCAATCTAAATGCAGCTGCTGAATTCATACATACATTCATACATTTGTTCATCTTCAGTAATCACTTTATCCTAGTCAGGGTTGAGATCTGCTCAAGACCACACTGCTCAGGATCTAGCCCTATCCCGTTAGTACTGAGAATTCATCGAGGACAGGACGCCAGGACATCGCACACACACATTCACACACTCATTTACACGTAGGGGCAATTTAGCATAACCAGTCCACCTACCGGCACGATTTTGGACCGTGGGTGGAAACTGGAGAACCTGGTGGAAACCCACGCAAACACAAGGAGAACATGCACAGACAGTAACCCGAGCTCATGATCATACTGGGAACTCTGGAGCTGTGAGGTGGCAAAGCTACCCACTGTGCCATAGTGCTGCCCAATTTTGTAAATAAATATTTAAAATGAAAATCCAACAAATAAATACGTAAATGAAACATTAATTAAATAATCCATGTTCATACACTCCTTTATCAGAATTTTATGAGAGGGATTTTGTTTAAATGTCCACTTATGTAAGCGGCACTCTAGATTTTCTCTCTCTCTCACTCACACTCACACACGTACACACACACACACACACACACACGCACGTGCATGCTCAGTCAGATAGAGCTGATCTAGATTACACTGCTCTAATGCAACAGCAAACAGCGGTTCAGTGCAGTAGGGCGAGGTGATGGATGTGGGTGATTAGCACACACAAACGTATCTGCCAGAGTAAACGGCCGGCCTGGGCGTGCGAACCGGAGACCGTCAGCCGCTATCAGGCCCTTATTGCCCATGGCAAGACTAATTAGGCTAATTAATGGGGCCTCTGCGATAAACTCAACAACCATCCACCTGTGTGTGTGTGAGAGAGAGAGAAAGATGCAGAGCAACAGGTTGCTGTGTGCAGTAGCAGTATCTATAGGAACACTTTAAACAATAGCGCAAACAATAGCCTGATAAGCTACCATTACAGTTCCTTAAAAAGTAGGTAAAAGTCATGAATGTATGGAGATAAAGTGGCATCTGTGTGTGTTCCAGAGGGATTCCACACACAGCTCTGAGGTTCAGGCTCTAATGAGACCTCTTCTTCCCTCAGCTCCCCAAAGCACTTAGTGATTCCTCTCTGACAGTGACTTTAATGTCTGACTGACTCCTGACATTATTGCTCTTAATGTCACTGTCTTAGACCTGCATGTCTGAGCAGCATGGGGACAAGAAGTGTGTGTGTGTGTGTGTGTGTGTGTGCCTCCATGGCAATTTTTTTTTAACTGTTACACATCCTATCAGATCCATTATCTTGTTCTACATAATGACAAATAAGTGACAAGCCAAACAAAGGCGCATTGAGACGGACTGTGTGTAATCAGGGCAATATAAACTGGTTAATACAGACAGGAAAAGGCAGGCTGATAAGAGACAAGCTATTAATGAATCAATGTTAGGGGTCATAAACAGTATTTAAAGATGGAAATCACCTGACCTGTGCTGTGCTTGGATTGGTAGGAGTTACTAGTGCTGTTAGTCAAAGGCAGAGCTGCAGAATAAGACTGAAACTCATACTGAAAAGTAGTGTTTGTTTGCTGTCGTCAGTGGAGTGAAGAGAAAACAATAGAGCCAGAGAACACAAGTGTAAACACAAGGGATGTGACCGAATATGAATACATTTATTCTGAATGAACAGATAATGTGTTCTAAACAGAAACAAATAGAGATTTTAATAGCAGGTGCAGTATTATTTTTTTTTTTTTGTCCAGTGTCAGTGGTTTGCTCCACTGGTTGAGGCCGATTATGAACTTGAGTCATGTAGCTGAGGTTGAGGTACAGTAGAAGTTCAAAAGTTCAATAAAGTTATGTTCTGCAAATTTCTATTTTTGTTATATCTTGTGAATGAAAAGTGACTTACTTTTCCAGCAGTCCACAGTGATAGGGTTTAAAATTAAATTAAATTAAAAATATATTTGCAGGACTAAACAGATACAGATGTCACATTTTTCTTCACAAAAAAGTCACTACCTAGTGTGCTTCTGTCAGTGTCACATACATTTACCTAACATTTAAAATAATAGATTAAATAATAACGCAAAATAACAAAAGCCATTTTAAACCATTATCATCATCTCTGTACCACAGTAGATCGTAAAAATAGTCAAAATATTCTAAATGCCTGTAAAACTACTAAAATATCCTCAGAACTTCTACACCTTCACCATATTTATAAAAATCATCTAGATATAATGTATATGCCTGAATATGCAAATTGGAAATTGCTACGTTTTCCTACCTTCTGAAATAGCTAGCTCACAGGGGGCAGGGTTGCCATCTAACAGCTCGAGAGTTCACAATTCAATCCTGAGCTCGGGTTACTGTCTGCGTGAAGTTTCATATGTTTCCCCTGTGTCCGAGTGGTTCTCCACTCTCCTACTGCTCTCAGGTGGACCAGCTATGCTAAATTGCCCCTAGATGAGAATAGGTGTCTGAATTTGTATGTTCATGATGTTTTGTGATGTACTGGCATCCTATCCAGGGTGTATTCTGGGTTTATTCCCAGGCTCTGTATCCATCGTGACTCTTACCAGGATAAACCAATTACTAAAGATGAATGAATGTTAACAAAGTCAACCCAAACATAAATCTACACAATCAGAATCAGACATCAAAGACGTGTTAACCATTTAAAAATCACATTTTTAAGTGTAGGGTTACATTAAGAGCTTACAAAAGCACTACACAGACCATAACTATCCTTAACAAAGCTACTCTCAAGCTTGTCATTAACCTTTGTCCATGACCCATGTGCTAAAACAAAGATTCCCTTTCACAGGGACTAACACAAACATCTTTATGTTCATTTGACCAAAACATGCCACTGAGGGCTAATAGATAGTCCTATGCTATTCACTGTAAAGAACTGTAATGATTAATGTCATGGCACTTACGCTTCAACAACGTCATTCAATCGCTGTCCACATGCTGGAGGACAATAGTCCAGATATCTTGCCAACATGCCTGTCCAGCTTTATTAAACATCTTTGACATGATTGCACTGGAGTGAAAAGGAACATTTCAGTGTGTTGGTGGTAAAAATAAATAGCGTGCTTCACACTTATGCACATCAGTGCATTGGAGAGCTGCCCGTCCATGGGTGACGTCACTCAATAGTTTCACAGGGAGACTGGTGGGAATTGGGGGCGGGGGGTAGGGGCATAAGAGCAGTGAGATGGATGGGGTTTAGGCTGTTACACAGATAGGGACAAACCATGACGGTGACATCACCTCCCAGTGTCCTTACAATGTCAAAAAACAGATTGACAAAACCATCCCACTATTACAAAACAGCCTGCAGTCAGAGTATACAGCATGATTCACAATTTCAACCTTTTTGCAGCCAGGTATCCATTTTCAGTGTAATAATTGTTAAGCATTAAATTAGAAAATAAGCAATTTCATACATGAAACAGTTTAGTGTGATTAGTATGATACGAAACCACTGAATTCAAGTGACCAGTAAAACTGTCAGTTATAAGAGTTAAAAGATATATCAAACTTTAATGTCATATATTAATCATAATGTCATTAAAAAATGTGTGTTGTGGCCCTTCACATACTGAAACTGATTTAAAATTTGAAATATATTTATTTATAGCATTTAAGGTTACGCCCAAAAGTTCAAAAGGAAGACAGTAGATTTAAAGATTTCATTCTGACTGCATCACAGGAGCTTCACAGACATTTTAAGAACCCGGTATCTGATTTCACCCTGAACTGAGTAGACGCATGTCCGCTATAGCACATCGATATCCAACAACTTGATCAAAGCCTGAAAGGTTTTAGGCAAACTGTTTCTTTTTACCACTGAGATTGTTAAACCGGCTCCTTACCTAGCATGGTCTCTAAAGGGAGACAGCCAAGGCAAGATTAAAGAGTAAACAAAAACATTTTCATGTCATTTTGGTGAAATATATTTATGGTTTAAAATTGAGGTGTCAAAGTAAGTAACAGGCAGGAAAGAAAAAAAAAATTGGCCAAAGTCAATTTTTTCAGAATTTTTGTCTGTTTGACAGAATTTAGATGCTGGTCTGACAGCTTTTCCCAGACCACCAGGCATATATTATAACTTATTAGGTCCTAAATCTATTTTAATGCCATTTGACAGTTCCAATATAGACTGCATTTACCTCCTGGTTATACATCAGAGATTTGGGGTTCTCTTGAACCCCACTTTAAGAATGTGAGACACATTCTTAACATATACAGCAAATCTGGGTCTACATTCCTGGTGGCTGCCTAAGTAAGACATGCCATATTTATTGGTAAGTACTGTGTACATCAACTCTGGAACACTTTCTCAACACAGCAGAGGCCCAGAAAACTCCTTATGAACTCTACTGCAGCAAGTATGGATACACTAGTTGGATACACTACTAAATGGATTGTTTATATTTCCTCATTTATTATAATACTAATAATAAACTGCATGCTTTGTTCATTATTGTAGTAAAAATGTCAATCAATAGCAAATGTTTTTGACTTACAGTACTAAAAATGATGTGAGCTTCTTTTGAGACCTATAATGTGACAATACTGTAGTTATTTCAGAAATTATGAAATTAAAAAAAAAGTCTTGGTAGTGAGCTCAGATTTTATGGACCATAATTTATTTTCAAGGCTTTTTCCCGGGTTGCTTAGACTTGTCTAAACACTGGAGGTTTACTCGTTCAGCCTTTCAGGTGCCTAACATGCCAAACCTCAAACTGAGCTGAGAGCCAACGCCACACTGCTCTGTCTATGCCCACATGGCTGGAAGGCATAGAAAGTACAAATCACAATCAGAATTGAGCCATTGAGTTGAGGTCACACTGCAAAAGAGTCACTTTGCAGCTCATCCTCATGCAGCTGTGCATTTTGAGAGATGTATGCTAAAGTGTTTGGTGCTACACCACTCATGCCTGTTCTTATCATCAGTAAATGGTGAAAACATAACAGTAGGTCGCCTCTGACCCCTGCTGGTCTCACCTTAAGACCCTGAGCTTGAGCTTTATACTGCCTGTCTAGACTTGGCAAACAAAAAGACACGGGCCTGGAGCCAGCCGCTCAGTGAAAACATATTTCTCTGTGCACATATCCATCTGCCCCGCTTGCTCTCTCTCTCTCTTTCTCTCTCACAAGCGTGCGTGCACTTTCTCTGTGAAAGGACCTTTGAATTGGAATTAGAAAAGAGCGGCATCCACAGGTCTCTCGTGTCCATTTCCCGTAACCCAGTTAGTGCGGAAATAAATAGAAACTGCTTCCTACAGGTTCTCATTATCCTCTACGTTCCCCCAGGCCAAATTTTCCATTCAATTTCCCCATTGATTTTACATAGAGAAGACTACAATAAAATCATGCAACTCTTAAGCTAACTGCGTTCCTTGTGGATCAATCACAATATGTCATTACAGAAAGCTAATAAGAGCAATAACAGAGATTACTACACTGGTATGGCTGTAAAACAGCACTCTCTGCAGCACTGGCATGCATCAGTGCCCAAGACTGGGGTTTCAGCAGACTTTGAACTTTTAGTCAATTATTAACACCCATTTCCTTTTAGATTTGTTTTGCATATGAGTCATATCAGCTTTTTATCTGCTCTGATATACAATCATACACAATCGCAATCATACATGCATTTTCATATGGTTCCAGTGGACGTCCGTGTGTGCATTTGAGTCATTATGTGCATGTGAGTATGCAAAGTGTTTTTGTACGGAATAAATGAAAGTGTGTGCGTGTGTGTTTGTTCCACAGCTGATTGGCGCAGTCGGTCTGGCTCCAGCACCAATGTTGGCGAGAGAGGGCCAAATTCCACACTCTCATGCCTCAGTACTTAGCCTTGTCAAGGGCCAAACACACATGCACACACACGGCCTAGGTCCTGCTCTGTGAATGTGCACCTTGTAACACATTCTTTAAACAACAACTCACACACAGTGTGTGAACAGACAAGGAGCAGAACACATGTCTCCTGCTCTGAGGTGTCAGTGTTATGAGGATGAGAGCAGCCATGACCTGGAGAAGGATCACCATGCAGTGGTTGTACAAAAGTCCACGTGAAGAGCGCATTGATTGACTGTATAAAACACAAACCTTTTTTATTAAAATTGCACATCTACTAAAAACAGTCCACTTATACTAAATGTCCTTGTGAGCAGATACTATAACAAAAGTATTATTAGTTCTTAAAATCATTTAACTACAGTCAGTACTAGAGCTGTGAAGTGTACTTGAATTTAAATTAGTTAAAAGATCTAGTTTTTAAATGCATTTGAATATGAATTTAAATACTAATCAGCCTATATTAGTATTATATCACTACAGACATTAGCAGTAGTGCTCTGCTGTGACTACACCAGGGAAGGAAAAAATAAAAAAAGTCTTAATGTTTCAGATTAATTTCGTCTATCAACCCAAGTAATGTGCTCTTGTTACTTATATTCAGTTTGATATTATTACATTTCCTAGGAAAATATAATCTAGCTTCTACAACTTTGTTTTTTTTTTGCCCTGAGTTTGTTATGATTATGGCTTCCTATTCACAACACAGGCTCACTACATAGGCTATTACATAATTATTATGTATTATAAAAGCCTTGTAGAACCTATCTACCTGTATATGCCCAACATAATATCTGAGATTTGTTTGTTTTTTTTAATGAAAAAAATGATTATTATTTGCATGTACTAACCCTTATACATAGGGAAGGGCTAGAATTAGGGTTAGGATTACAGAAACTGAGACTGTGATTCAGTCACAATACAAAACAGTGACTAATAAATATCTGTTTTAATTGTAATTTAGTTGTAATTGAGTTAGCTCAATATTTTTGCTGAATATTTCGCTCAATATTTTTAATATATTATATTAGAAAATGAATAGATAATTTAAAAAAGAAATAAATGCCATAAATGACATGCCTAAGTTTACAGATTGGGGTTTCTAGCATGTGCGTGTAGGGCAAAGCAGATACAGCTGAGAATGAGGTGATTGAGAAGAGTGTGTGTGTGTGTGTGTGTGTGTGTGTTTGTTGTTCTATGGCCCTGTGCAATAACCTCACAGATGGTCAGGGGTGTTTCAGGGCTGTCCATGTGATGGAGAACAATCACTGAATGCTTGATTGCTCAAGAAGCACCAGGCGCATCTGACAGGAGATGGGTGTTCAGCGTTCGCACACGCGCACGTCTGTGTGTGTGTGTGTGTGTATGTGTGTGTGTGTGTGTGTATGTGTGTGTGTGTGTGGGCTGTTTAAGTTTAACTAAGCTGTGTCTTTACTCTCACCTCTGACAATAATGTGGCTTGTACCAGACACTACTTGCATCAAATCAAATTTTATATACTCCTTAATGGCTGTGGATTTTTGATTCATCACAGGCAGCGGCGCGAGAGGATCATTTGCATCCTCTCCTCGCACTTCACCATTTCTCAGAGTGTGCCAGATGATTCAGGATTATATACTGGAGACAGATGAGAGCAAAAGTCACACAGTGTAAAAGCCCCATAAATCCACCTGTCACTTATGCAAAGCCATGTAAATGGAGTTAGCTGATTAAGACACAGACGTTTAAAGATACACACGTATGCCGCACACACTCATACACACCCCCAACGGCCCCTCCTCACATGAGCTAGTGGAGCAGTTTATCAAGTAATTATTGTTTGATTACATCGTTTCATTATCTACACTGATTGAGTCAGCGCTGACGCCAAAGGTCAAGCACCATTAGCGGTGCGATGCTTCAGGCTGCTGCGCTGGGAGCTTCTGCCCCCCTGCTGCCTTTCTGAAAGGCCTAATTGTACATTCATTTGTTTGAAGAAGAGGACACACAGAGAATGACTGCAATAGAATATTAATGCTGTTCTGCCTCACATAAGCATTATTAGGCAAAATCAGAGGCATGTTATTTCAGAAGCACTGAGGGGAAAATCTGCTGTCTGTCCATACAAATTACTCAAATGAGATGCCATCAGAAAACAGATACTACCAGTTTGAAAATTCCAGATGTGCTCTAAGAGAGTTTAGGAAAAAAGTATCAACAGGTATTGTCCAACAATATGGATGTACATCATCTAGACTGTGTCCATGCTATGATGCCATTATTTTGTCTCAGTAAGTGATCTCTCGGTGTCCTAACACCAAAACAGTACTCTTCCGTATTTATTCAATTAATTCTCACCTCCTTATAGTTAATTAAATGGCTCTGTGAAAATGATTCAACCAACAGTGAGTTAACAGCATATGGCTGTATTTAATCACCAGGGATACATATACATCATGAAATGAGAGGAGAGGAAGTGAGGATAATAAATCATAATAAAGAAACAGGAAATGAAGAGGAGGTGCAGGAGGATAGAAGAGGAGTTCATACCTGGGAGGAAAGGAGATCTCCAGCTCGTGCAGACGATCCTTAAAGACAGCCTTCTCTTTATCAAACTCTAATAGCTGTGGAGAGAGCAACAGATTTGTAGAGAATTAATTTCATTTTGAATTAAATGAAAAAAAATTAATTATTTTATTTAGCCAACTTTCTGTGCTTGAATGTGATCTCCAGACAAATTAAAATTTATGTTAAAATCTGTCCTTCATTTTGTGGCAGCAATAGCATATACAGTAATGGAAAAAAGAAAGTGCCCCCTCTTCTTCAACTCTATGTTTTTATTTATCAGGGCCTAAATAACAATTGTGTGGTCCTCACCAACTTCTATAAACAAACAAATAATAGCAGGTGACAACAACAACAACAACAAAAAACACAACAGATTTCAATGTGTAGTCATTTTTTCCAAAAAAGTAAACCAACATTCAGAACCCAGTTGGGAAAAATAAGTACATCATTCCTATTTCCACAATCATTCATTAAGAGAGTAATTAAAGGTAAGGTGTCAGTAATAAAATGACCCCAGAGAAGCAATCGTTGCTTCTCATCAATCTGAGAAGGATATAAGGCCATCTCCAAACAATTTGAAATTCACCATTTTACAGTGAGAAGCATTGTTTACAAATTGAGAGCCTTTAAGACACTTGCCAATCTTCCTAGGAGTGGGCATCCCAGCAAATTCAGTCAGTCTGTATAATACCCAGAGATATAAAGAAAAACCCAAGTGCTACATCATGTGATCTACAGGCCACTGTAAGCACATTAAATGTTTATGTTCATGACAATCGGAAAAATATTGAACAAGTACGGCTTTCAACAAAAGTTCTCAAACAATATTCTTTGGACTGATGAGACCAAGGTGGAGATGTTTGGTCATAATGCACAGCACCACGTTTGGGGAAAACCAAACACAGCATATCTCCAAAAATACCTCATACCAACTTTTAAGCATGGCGGTGGAGGGGTGATGATTTGGGCCACAGGACCTGGAAACTTGCAGTCATTGAGACAACAATGAACTCCACTTTAAACCAGAATATTCTTAAGACAAATGTGTCCAGCAGCTTAAGCTGGGCCAGAATTGGATCATGCAGCAGGACAATGGTCCCAAGCACACCAGCAAATCAACATCTGAATGGCTAAAGAAGAAAAAAACAAACCCCATTGAGATGCTGTGGTGGGATCTTCAGCTGTGCATAAACAAATGCCCTCAAACATCAATGAACTAAGGTAATGTTGTAAAGAAGAGTGGGCCAACATTTCTCCAAAACGATGTGAGAGACTGATGTACTCCTACGGAAAATGTTTACTTCAAGTTATTATTGCTGAAGGTGGTTCTACATGTTACTGAATTATAGGGTGTACTTATTTTTTCCCACCTGGTTTATGAATGTTGGTTTACTTTTTGGGAAAAAGTGGTGGATTTGAGTGTGTATGGATGTCTGTGTTGGTGTCAGTATGGATGTGCACGTTGGTGTGTGTATGGATGTGAGTGTTGGTGTGTGCATGGATGTGAGTGTTGGTGTGTGCATGGATTTGAGTGTTTGAGTGTGTATGGATGTCTGTGTTGGTGTGTGTATGGATGTGAGTGTTGGTGTGTGTATGGATGTCTGTGTTGGTGTGTGCATGGATGTGAGTGTTGGAGTGTGTATGGATGTGAGTGTTGGAGTGTGTATGGATGTGAGTGTTGGTGTGTGTATGGATGTCTGTGTTGGAGTGTGCATGGATGTGAGTGTTTGAGTGTGCATGGATCTGCGTCTTGGTGTGTGCATGGATGTGAGTGTTTGAGTGTGCATGGATGTGAGTGTTGGTGTGTGCATGGATGTGAGTGTTTGAGTGTGCATGGATGTGAGTGTTGGTGTGTGCACGGATGTGAGTGTTTGAGTGTGTATGGATGTGAGTGTTGGAGTGTGTATGGATGTGAGTGTTTGAGTGTGCATGGATGTGAGTGTTGGTGTGTGCACGGATGTGAGTGTTTGAGTGTGTATGGATGTGAGTGTTGGAGTGTGTATGGATGTGAGTGTTTGAGTGTGCATGGATGTGAGTGTTGGTGTGTGCATGGATGTGAGTGTTGGTGTGTGCATGGATGTGAGTGTTTGAGTGTGCATGGATGTGAGTGTTGGTGTGTGCATGGATGTGAGTGTTGGTGTGTGCATGGATGTGAGTGTTTGAGTGTGTATGGATGTGAGTGTTGGTGTGTGCACGGATGTGAGTGTTTGAGTGTGTATGGATGTGAGTGTTGGAGTGTGTATGGATGTGAGTGTTTGAGTGTGCATGGATGTGAGTGTTTGAGTGTGCATGGATGTGAGTGTTTGAGTGTGTATGGATGTGAGTGTTGGTGTGTGCATGGATGTGAGTGTTGGTGTGTGCATGGATGTGAGTGTTGGTGTGTGCATGGATGTGAGTGTTTGAGTGTGTATGGATGTGAGTGTTGGAGTGTGTATGGATGTGAGTGTTGGTGTGTGCATGGATGTGAGTGTTGGTGTGTGCATGGATGTGAGTGTTTGAGTGTGTATGGATGTCTGTGTTGGTGTGTGCATGGATGTGAGTGTTGGTGTGTGCATGGATGTGAGTGTTGGAGTGTGTATGGATGTCTGTGTTGGTGTGTGCATGGATGTGAGTGTTGGAGTGTGTATAGATGTGAGTGTTGGAGTGTGTATGGATGTGAGTGTTGGTGTGTGCATGGATGTCTATGTTGGTGTGTTTGGCATGTGTGTGTTGATGTGTGTTTGTGTGTCCTTTGACACCAGGCTCTGTGAACACACATGACAGTAAGTGCCTTTCCTAACAGTAGAGTGTGTGTGTGCACGCGTGTGTGCAGTGTTCATCAATCATGCTCTCTCCCAGCTGCACACACTCGGAGGGAGTTGAGCTCTCGTCTCAGATGCAGGGATGACTGAGACAAGCTAAAGTCATTAATCAAAGCAGAACAGAATAATTAGCCTGTGTGTGTACACATTAATTATGGGAGAGACCAACAGGTAAAACTGACGCCTGCATCACTGCCTCAACTGTGTGTGTGTGTGTGTGTGTGTGTGTGTGTGTTTTAGCTATATAGAGAAAGACATCTATGTGCTCCTGTATATGCCTGCATAGTTTCATTACTGTACATTGTGTTTGTGTGTCTGTATTGTGTTGTGTGTTTGGACTGGCTTTGTGCTTCAAGAAGAGCATCCATCACATTACCAGAGCTGGACTCTTTCACACACACACACACACACACACACACACACACACAAGATGCAAACTACATGCTTGAGTGCATATATGAAATGAGTTTTGTGTATGCCCAGGAGAAAGACACTGAGTATGAGTACAATGTGTGTGTTTCTTAGGACAGGTGTCTGTTTCTTAGAACAGGTGTCTCTTTCCTCTGAAATAAACCTGAGTGAAATTAAACGCAGCAGTCCATCAGGAAAGTTTGTGTAATAAGAGGTGGCATAAGTAAGAGTCTGTGTTTTGCTGGTAAGTGAGAATGTGTATGTAAGTAATGCATTCAACAAGACAGCCTGAGGGCCAAAATTTCACACTACATTTCATTGTGGCTCAATTGAGCAGAATGATTTGCCCCTCTGATGGGTCGGCAGTAAAAACCGAGCTTCGTCCAAGTTCAAGGGCCTGCTGTTTTATAGAGGCTTGTGCTGTTTATCAGTTACCACTAACCTTGAGGCTCGAAAGGGCACAGAGATCACAGGGCCGGTGCACAAGACAAAGGCTCAAATGAGGAAGTACCACCAGAAATAAAAATAAACGTCAGCATTAGCTCAAAATGTGCACTTCGCCTCAATACGCTCAGCCACGTAAATCACGGTGGCTTTGATTGCTCGCTAGCCGGAGACTATTGCTGAGCCTTTCTGGAAAACCGCACAGTGAAATGTCCCCCGGCTTTCTGGCGGCTCATGCTATGTCCCTTGCCATAATTGTGCTTTGATTTATACTTTGTCAAATACGGCCCTGACAACATCGGCCGCCATTAAATGCCATCAATAAGAGCTGGGTGAGAGGTCATTTAATTTGATTTTTACGCCACACACTTTGCCTTCATTGCACGGCCAATATGGCCCCCAATTTTTATGATGTATTCATTATTTTGTGCCAAAACGATATACTGTCAAGCGCAGACACGAAGGAGAGAATGGAAGGTGGATGATCGCCACATCCCAAACACCTCGCACAGAGTTACCATTACATTTTGAATGGAAATATACTAGGGGCATACACGAAATTAAAAAACAAAATAAAGACAAAACAAAAAAACTCCAAACAAACAAACCGAAAAGCCAAATAACACAAAATTACAAATAGTAAATAAATAATATATAAACAAACAAATAAACATCAGTACAAACATATAAACAAGTTATAAACAAACAAACAAATAAATAAATAAATAAATAAATAAACAATCAATACAAACATAGCAAGTATGCAAACAAACAATACAAAAGTACAAACAAGTAATAAACAGCAATACAAACATATAAACTAGCAAGTAAAAAAATAAATAAATAAAAATCAAACAAATTAGCTCATTGTTTAAGGGCATCATGTCGAAGAAACAGTTTAGCCACAAGTAAAGTTCACACCGCGTTTTGAATTGGACTTCTTTAGTGCTGTACTGGAGTTAAAATACCTTATAAGAAATAGAAGTCTATGCTGAACTACTCATTTGCTCACCTTTGAAAAGTTTCTGTTCCTTCCAAGTAGAGTCGGGACTGAGTAGACAACAGAAATCTTCTTTATTTATAAATTTAGATATCATTTTAAGTGATCATAAGTAATGATAAATATGTTTATTTTCACACTTTAATTAGGTATGGTCAGTGGTCAAGTTTTGGGCAGCGGTTTAGGTTCAGTTGCCACTTTGACCTTTCCACACGTGTTTCCTGCCAGTCAGAGAAAGACACTGGAACAGTGTGTTTGGCCACTTCCGCTTGCAGAACACTGGACTCACATTAGATTAGTGCTGCTTTGCTGCTTAGGCTCCCTGACAGATAAAATATGGCTGGACCTACACAGAAGAGCCATGTTATTTATTTATTCGGACTCTTAAAAAGTCTTGAGACATGTGGTGGCCGAGGACGCGAGGAGCATGAGCAGCCTGACAGAAAAGTTCATCACTTGCTCCACTCCTCCCTCCCTGCGCTCTCGTTCGTCCCACCGGCTGGCCAGCTACAACAGATAAAGTTACAATAAAGAGATACTAAAACAAAATCAATGGGAAGATGAGAGATTGAGGGTGGTGGTGGGTGGGTGTGGGGGGGAGAGTACACTTAGCGCAGTCCTCGACTGCTGAATGTCTCAGCCGAATGGTACACATACTCTCTCTCTCTCTCTCTCTCTCTCTCACACACACACACACACACACACACACACACACACACTCCCCCTCAGCAGCAAACCCCACGCCCCCTCGACGCAGCGGTCCCCGGAAAATTTAATCTTCCCAAATCCTCATCAGAGCTCTCCATCCTCTGCACCTGACAGCCACCCGGATAATTAATTATACAATTTCGATGGGAATATCGACTAAACAAAGCTATTAATCATAGCAAAAGTCAATAGGCATGGACACATTCAATCATGTCCCCACCAATGATTACTCCTCTCAAAATACAATAATTATTTTCAAGAGCTGCCTCGAATTAAATTTCTGTCAAGCCGGTACAAGTCTAGTAGTTGATGAAGGATGCAATGGATTTTTATTTATTTATTAATTTTTTTCCCCTTTTGGGAGGGGAGGAGGGACATTTGTCGTTTTGGAAAGGTAGTTTGTTTCATAAGGCTCATAAGACAGTATGTTTAACTGGAACATGACCATCAGATTATCTCTTGTGAGCCATCGAGTCATTCATCTTACTGCTCTCCAGTGATGTGAAAGAAAACACACACACACAGACACACACACAGACACACACACAGACACACACACAGACACACACACAGACACACACACACACACCTATACAGGGACCAAGGCTTGAACACACACTTTCTCTACTGAATGCGTACTAGGACAGTCACCTCCTGTGTTTATAGCCAGGAAAGTAAGGACAGACTATATTTGTTCATTAAACAGGCCTTAAAGACAAGTGTGTGTGTGTGTGTGTGTGTGTGTGTATCCATATGTACATACATACAAGATAAGAAGTTTCTTGTCAGCTCTCAAATGCTCACAAATCCTCACAATATGTGCCTAATTATATTAACTATGTCATAAATGGGGCTGCACTTTCTAAATACCTCTTTTTGACACAAAACAAAAATTTATGAAAACATAAAGACCCTGTTTGATACATTTTGTAATAAAATCGAACAAATGAAGCATTAGGATAAACAGAGAAATCATAACTCACCAGCGTTCCATTGTTTTCCCGGAAAACATCCTGGTTAATGTAGTTAAAAAGCTTCTTTTCGAGTTGTAGCACAACCTACAAGACAGAAAGCAGAGCCGAGTCTATACTACCAGCTTCCAAGATAACAAGGCCACCACTGTAATATAAAGTCATGGGAGAGTTTAGGTTATGGTGCTTATATGTACATTACTATATATGTGATGGTCTTGGAAAACTTGTCGAATGATGCTCTGGCTGGATTCTGGCAAACAGCCAATTAAATAACGACAGATTGGGTTTTGGTCAAAACTGGGTTTTTCTGCCTATACTTCGACACATCTACTTTAAGAAACCATAAATATATTTCACCTTATTCTTGCCTAAGCTGTATTCATACATAGCTCATATGCGGTAAGATGCCAGTCTATCAAATGCAGTGGTAAAAACAGTCTATCTGTATAAATATAAAGTATAAAACCTTGTTAGTACACAGTGAATGTCAGGTTTTTATCAAGAGAAACAAATATAAACCTAATCATTTCAGTTTGTAATGAGATACTGGCTGTCAAAATGTCTGTGATGCTGCAGCTGGAATGAAAGCTTTAAATTCAATTTTCTTCCTTTTCACTTGTGAGGTTAAGCAGATTTTAAAAGGCTGTAACTTGTGGTTGAGGTATATGCCAAAGAGAAACATATTTCCTGTAGTGTTCAGAAATATACACAATAGAAAATGTTAAAATTTGACAGTGTGAAAGGTTTTCCCAGGTGGCCACATGTATATATAGTTTAAATATATAAAATTATCTACTGAAATAAAGTTATTCAGGCTTCTAATATACTAAGATTTACTTAGTAATATACTAAGAACAGTTTTCCACCTGCTCTCTGACTGGCGTGAATCTCAAATAAATAGCAGATGCTCTGAAGAAATGGGTAAATAATTGAAATCTGATTTATGGTGATACGAAGATGAACTATTATAATATTCTAATAGTAGTGTAGTGCTATTGTGAACGATTTTAGTAGTAGTGTGATGTTTGAGCATGTATATGGTTTGCAGTTTTCACCTTGCGGTCATTGTCAGACTCGCGGAATATGAGCTTGTCCACTTCGTTGGTGTCTGCAGTTCGAACCGTCTGCATGGTGGCTGTAGAACACAGACTCTGGAGGCACACAGAGAGAGAAATGACAGATGAAGTTAATAATAGAAATAACAACTAGGTTTAACAAATATTGGATTAATATTAGATGAACTGCCTCTACAACAGTATGAAAGCTCAGGTTAAAAATCTATACACCATTGCTGTAATTTATTTAAGACATAATTAAGACATAAGACACATAATTTTCAACTTTTCTGTAATTGCCATTTTAAACCACTGAAGGGTCACAAACTATGAAACTACTTATAACAATGCAGCTACTCTCATAAACCATAAAAAAAAATCCAAAATGAAAAAATAATAGTCAAAATGGTTCTATCACAAATCCTATACCTATTTTGACTATTATTTTTTCATTTTGGATTTTTTTTATGGCATTTATGGAAATTGGTTCATTGCTTCCACAGACTAGCTACAAGGCTATAGACATTAGGTCAGAAAGAGGAGATATTTTTTCATTTTGTTTAGTACATGACCTAAAGAAACGGCTTTAAAAAAAATTGATGACAAAAACCAAAATATGCCTATCAAATTCAAAACATGAGTCTGTGGCATTAATCAAAAGTGTTATTGTGAAGCACCAGTGCGAAAAAAACATAACCCCTTCAATTTATCTTATTTATAGCTATGAACTAATTATTAATGTTATTAATTTTGCATTAAAAAGTAACTGATGTCATTCAATTATGTTTGTTGCCTTTGTAAGCAAGAACTTTTATGTAACTGGACCTTTTTACACATTGTAGTTGAATACTCCTGGTACAAACCATTATAAATTCCTATTAAAGGTAAACATATTTCAGATGTCATACTACAATATCAGCCACACCCCTATATAACTAATGCTGCAGTTATAGCCAAAGCTAAGCCAGGACCTTTATGTAGCATATCGAGTCCAAACCACCCCAATAACACCCAATGCATTTTAATGATTTTGAGGAACCAGAAATGGAGAAAAGAGCATCATGTCCCTCTGGCCCTCTTTATGTCTTGGTATTGTCCTGACCCCCGAAGACTGTGTGCGCGGCTAAATTCCCTTTTGTCAAGTCTTTTTAACAATTAGTTAAACATTCGACCATCTGTGTTTGAAGACAGTTGAATGAGGTAAAGCCAGTCCTGCTGGTTCCCATCCCACAGGCCTGATTGAAATTCAAAGCACAGATTAGTTAATTAGGTCAAGCCAATATAGCAGAAAGGGGAAAAAGAAGGCCCTTTAGAATGAAATGTCACAAATCAGGCCAGCAAGCTCACAGAGCTGTGCCGCAGATTAAAACAAACAGCGGCAGAAAAGAGAGGAGCAAACCATCTTCCCTCGCTCCTTCTCCCCCTCCTTTCTTCCCTCCATTTGGATGCTTTCTAAGCTCTAACAAATCGCTCCATCTTTTGCTCATTTGGGTCCAAGCGCCAGCTCACGGTGCTCCCTTTGCAGCCTCAAACTAATGCGCTTTACAGGGTTTAAGCTGCTTTGAGCCATGAATAAGCCCAAGAAAAGATCTCCCTAAAAAGGCTAAAGGCAGAGATACTCAGCCTGACAAAGTCATTGTAGCCACACACACTGAGACAATGCTGTGAAATTGATCTTTTTATGTTCTCAGAAATTACTGCTGTAAAAAAAAAAAACATAGTTCAGCTAATAACTAACAATAGTTAGTCTATAAACTGAAAGTCAGTGACATTCAATTTAAGAAAACAAAACACTTTTACGAAGGTTGGCCAAGAAAATAAATACAGAATGTAAAACTAATAATTTTATTTAAATAAGGCCTTTCACTTAGGGTTCAGCTTTTAGCTCTCTTCACCAGAACCCCTCCCTCTGTCCTTGTCTCAGCCAGAGAGTCAGCCAAGCAGAAAACTCTCGCCGTTTCAGACGGGCCACGCTGCCAGAGCATCCTTACTGAAATTAAGAGTATCCATTTATACAGAGTACAGAAGCACAAAATCCATTCATGTTTAAATGCTTTTGATAATCCATGGGGAGCAGGATCTGCCAAGCGCTGATGATGTTTTTGTTCTCACTCACACACATACACAAGGCATATACTCTTACTTCCTTCTCCTGGTTGTGCAGCTAGCCTTTTTCAAACAAACTAAGAATTTAGGATTTCACGAAAAACAAGAAAAATGTCACTACTTTTCACTAATGCAGGACTTGATTTATATACCGTACTGAATGATAAACACATTGAGAAGCATCTTGTGACCTTGGTATTAAAACGTTCTGTCTGAGTTAAGAATGAATGGGGGATAATACTTAGGTCACTTATAATCCTAAGTGTCACAATCTCCAGCTGCTTGTGCCAAGACGCTTTTTGTCTCATTTGGAGGCGTGAAAAGTGAGACCCCTCAGTGGAGATCAAGACTGTCATCCTTATTCATGTGTTCACTGATGAACAGCGAGTCACAGGACGCCTCTCCTTAACGGTGATTAAATACTATAAATCAATCAATCGCACAATCGCAAACACACAGAAACATGCTAACGTAAGTAGTGCTGTCATGCTGCAAATTCTACTATTTTTGATTAATGTAGGAAAAAGGCTCCAAATAAATACATATTCTATTTGATCTTTTATGTATTTTTAATTAAATTGAAATTATATATTTCTGTTATTAATTACAAATAACATTTTGTTAGGGATACTATAGCGATCTACATAGATTTTGAAACATTATTATGTTTTACCCTATGTAGCGAGCATAGATAGTGAATAGGATTTAGCATATCTGTTTGGTGAAGGAAAGGTTATTCCTGCCAGATGTGGATTTAAAGCATCTCCCTCTCTGCGTGGCTGAAGGAGCAGGTGTTTGTGTGTGTGTGACAGAGGAGTCTATAGGAACACACTGCTTTAATCTCTCTGTATAGTCAAAGCATCTGTAAATGAGCAGTGCGTTATCTCTCATTGATGGGATTAAATAAAGAAAAATAAATCTGTAACATACATACATACATACTGTACATACAATAAATTCAAACACAGAAATCTGCTAAATTAAGGTAAGCTTTTTCCCATTTTAACCAAGAAGAAGGTAAAATTTTTCTTCACAAATTTTTGTGCTTAGGAGAGCAAGAAAATGCTGACTACTAATGCTAGTTACAATTTACTTGAAGGAATTTGACAATATTAAAGACCCAGGCCACTATATCTCACCTTATTTTGTCTATTCAACACTTGATTCCATATGATTCCTTTTACCTAGTTTAACCTTATGCTATTGCTTATGAGCTCACTCAAAAGCAAGTGCATCATGATTCTCAGGGCAAAGGAAAGCCTGGTGCTCTCTGCTAATACACACTATAATGACCAGAGGACAGCTGCTGACCTGATCCAGTCATCTAATTGTTGATCATACATCACAATCAGTAAAGTGACAGAGCTAGAGTGATAGACAGAGAGAGAGGGAGGTTGAAGTTTGGTCTCTGGGTCAGTCCAGCAACCTCAGTGAGAGTGTGAACACAGAAGTCTCTTTCAGCTGCCCATTAAAAGGCAGCATCTTAATAAATTAAATCCTGTACACACTCACTAACCCCCTTTAAATGATATTACCCTAACTCATTTTACAGCAACTCGGCTTTTCATTTGATACTCTAGAATGAAATAAAGAGCTATAATACGTGGGAGAGAGGAAATAACCAACTACAGACATTTGAAAGACTTCCTCAGGATACTGCAAGCAAAATATCTATTGATAACAAATTATACAGTATATGCTAAAATACTTCAGAAAAGAGAGATACTAACCCTGAATTTATATTGAATGAGCTGAGAGTAGAGTATCACTGAATAAATCCCACCACAGTAATTTTCTAACACTAGCAATTTTTTATTTCCTAAAAAAAAAACAGTATATGCGTTTTATCCATTCTTAGGTATTTTTAATGTTGAGGAATGTCTGCAAAACATTATATATTATGCATCTTACATTACAGCAGCTATAGACAGTTCCTTCGACAGCTTCTTTTTTTTTCTTTCTCTCTCTCAAAGTTAATAATACAAAAATGCAGCTTGTCGTACTACCGAAAAACCACAAAGTACAAAGCCTACCTTCGTATTGCAAACATGAGAGGAACAGTTTTACTTGTAACTGTTACAAAGTACTGACACTGGAGACTTCATCCAAAAATGCTAAATAAAGTCTCCTCACACAAACAACTGCACACATTTTTAATTCCATTTATGTGAAGTGTCCAGCAAACAAGTTCCAGTGCAAATTGTTTCTATAGGAATGATAATGTATTAGAATGAGTGCATTAATAATAACCTGTGATTTGCCTTACAGCTGAACTACTGTCCCAGCAGTGCTTTCACATAAAATTAATCAACACCTTCTGACCAATCAGAGTGCAGCATTCAACAGTGATGTGGTATAAATACAATATACACTATAGTACAGTGTGATATTGGCATTGTGCATTAATGTAATAATGATGGGTACATCAACGTACAGATGACACAGTGCTGAAATTCTGTGCTACACTAAAGATAAGTGCTGGGTTTCAGTCTAACGTGCCTACTGTGGTTGAAGACACTGCTCTGGAGGGGGGAAAGGTCACCTAGTACAGTCCTACAAACACTCTTCATTAGACCTTATACTGTGCAGCTCTTCTTTCATCAATGGATATTGATTCTCTTAAACGGTTATAAATGAGCCGAAACGATTGGCTGTAAGTAGTTGTGGAGTGTGTCTGATGGGGGACAGTTTGGAGCAAAGCCTACACTTAATGTCAGATGCTCTTTAGAGTGTTAATCCCATCAATGAGAGAGAAAGCACAGCTCAGTTACAGATGCTTTGGCTATACAGAGAGGCTAAATCAATGTATCCTCACAATAAATCCCTCTCTCAGAACACATACCTTCTGCTTCTGCAGCCACACACAGCTGGAGATGGTTTCAGTCCAATCATACAATTGCCCAATACACACACACACACACACACACACACACACACACACACACACACACACACACACACACACACACACACACACACAAACCAGTACAGTACTTCTGTACTGAATGATATTGTTAAGAATAATCCTATGCCTAACTACAGTAAAATAATGTCTTACTGTACACTCTGACATATAGTGTTTTAAAAACATAATTCTTTATCAAATCATGATATTTTTTTTGCAAATGAATCATATTCTCTGTGGACTAATAAGGCAAAAAACAAGCCACAATTTATTATAGTAAAACTGACATTAAGATGATTCACTAAAAAAAGAAAACATTCAGTTATACTAGTTAATTATCCAAGTTAAAAAAAAGTCTGCTAGTCTCATAGGATTGTCCATATTGTTTTGTAACTCTGGTTATAAGCCTGTGATACAGAGGCCTTACACTGCATTGAGCTGACCTCTGAACCTCAGAGCCTCCTCCTGTAGTCTTGTTCCATCACTCAGAGCAGACGTTATTGATTTCCAGCTCATAACTCCTCATGCCACCACTCACTGCTCTGCCATTACATCAACATGATGAGCCATTGTGTATATTTATGGAGCAGAATAATTAGATCTCAATTAAAGAGCGAGAGAAACAGCGAGGTGTTAGAGTTGATGGGTCTCGATGGTGCTGTTTTAGAAATGTTTTTCTGTCACTCCACTGGGTTTGTGGCACTTTGGGTTTGGCGCTTAGAGTCAGAGACCCTGTTGGCAGTCATGGTTCGTTAATATTTTACCACCAATGCTCATAGTGGAGCTGCCAATTCTCTCCAGGCAGTGCCAATCTTGGCAATGACCAACATTATTTCTGGTACAGGCATTCTCAAATCACACACGTTCAGGATGAAGACATTCGCTCAGTATCACTACAATACCCAATGCTGTAACACCTCTACTTTCATTGCCAAGGTACAGGAATATGTTAACACAAGGATTAACCCTATGTTGAGATATTCCTGCAGGATGGATGGTTACCTCGCTGTTGATTTTTTTATTTTTTTGAAAATACAGAATAAAATCTTCCATTTCATCTACATTTTTGGCTTTTTTGGCTTCCATTCCATATACTTTTCTGGCTCAATCAGTGTATGAGATTTTATCTAAAAGTAATTTTCAAAAATATCTTGGACTACTTTTTCATGGGGAGGTGGGGTAAAGTAATTATTACCAGAGTCTCTGGGAATTTAGTCCCATCCAATTCATGTCGCTAATTCCTGCAGTAAGAAGCACAATTAGGAGATTTGATCTTTTTGTTATACATACGCACATGCAAAGAGACTTTTATACAAAGATTTCAAAATAAATACTTCCTTTAATTTTCACCCCAGGGGTACATAGTTTTAAATGGTCAATTAATACCAAACCCAAAAGTGATATTTTTATACTAGGTTATCATATGGTGAAAATTTCAAACCATAACATCCCTGGCACTCTTGGTGAATCATTGTTCAATAATATAGGCAGTTAATAAGTAGATAATATGGCTTTCAATAAGTTCTGTAGCTTTAAAGTGACACTACATGTCTCTGGGTTGATAATGGCAGCCAAGGTGGCTATAACAGGCTTCACCTTTCTCTTTCTCTCTGTCTCTCTCTTTAATTGAGATCTAATTACTCTGATCCATAAAAGTTCACAATGGCTCATCATGTTGGTGTAATGGCAGGGCAGTGAGTGGTGGCATGAGGAGTTATGAGCTGGAAATCAATAACGTCTGCTCTGACTGATGGAAGGAGATTACAGGAGGAGGCTCTGAGGTTCAGAGGTCAGCTCAATGCAGAGTAAGGCTTCCATATTGTGGGCTTGTACCCAACATTACAGGACAACATAGATAACTACTTCAGTTCTAAAAGACTTGCCTCTAAAAAGATATCTGAAAACTATACAACTAGTCCAAAGATAATGCGATTTGATTTAAAAAAAAAAAAAAGCATTATTACTATAACTTTGATATATATGCTATAATATAAAGACCAGAATTACTGTCCTTGAGTAGCTGATGGTATAATAAGGCTTCCACAACATCCTGCAGCTTTGAAGGCCCTCAGTGAAGTTAATGATAGCCAAGGTGGTGTAAGCAAAGGTCAGTCTGTCTGTACACTTAATGATTCTACGTAGAACCTTTCAGCCCTTTCAAAAATGGCTCCAAGCAGAACCCTTTAGGAAGCTAGAGCCTTTAACCATTCAATTTATCCTTGGAGGAAGCTTTTCCAGGAAGTTAAGCAGTATCCAAGAGATACTTGCTGTCTCTGGCTAAGTAATGACACATAAGGCAGCCTGTAAAGATAATCAGGTTTCCCCGGTGTTTTAGGAAATACATTTCCAGTACTTTTTCATGACATTTGTTTCCACAAAGCTACAGGTTTTATTAAACTACCAGTAAGCAAAATATTAATGAAATCTTGCTAATATGCGACAGAGACATATTTTTTGTAGCCTTTCTGTACCTGGAATTCTGATACGGTGTTCATACGACTCTTACAACAGGTAAGCCTATCAATACTCATTTTAATTTAGTCCCTGATCATCAAGGACTAAAATATAGCTGCATATTTTAGCTTATTTTCCACTATTGCAGTATTTTTTTATATCTGTGGAAAAAATACACCAAATTGTGCAATTTCAGAGGCTTTATAGTTCACATTACCCATTTCCATGATTTCAAAGGTATTTTGCATGGCCGGAATGCTGGTCTATAAACATCCAAGTTTTTTTTTTGGCAGATTTTCCAGAATACATGGAATCATAAGGTTTGAAAGGACAAGATACGCATGCTTATAGGCTGTGATATTCCAGCTCTCTTAGCTTCTTACACTACATCTAAACCTGACAATACACCCAGTTGCCACAGGATTAGTCATGTGACCCAAAGTGCCTAACTACACCTTTTACAGTCCACACTCTTTCCAAAAGTACATCTGCATGCCCATGCACACACCTAGCTATCAGTTTGTGAGTGAAGGAGAGCTGGACAGATCACTCTGGGCGGCCATGTAGGGGGTGTGTGGGTAGAAAACAGATAGCAGGATAAAGGGGAGTGAGAGGTGGAGGGGAATGCTGCCTATTCATCTTAGCCAGTGGAACATCTGGGAAAAGCCCTCTAAAACAATGGCATTGGGTCTCTCAGCTAGCTGACGGTCCTGGACAAGCACGTTTGGCCTTGCCTGCACAGAATGGACAGGCCACAAATCATCTCAGCACAACAGGGGTAGGTGGGGAAAGCCAGTGAGGTGATGTGTGTGTGTGTGTTCCCTCTGGTATTTAAGTCTCAAACAGGCCCATTCTCTAGGGCCCGGCAGGACAAATTGGCCAGTTTAGGTGGCTTTGAGAGGCAGTGCAGCGCGAGGAGAATGGGACAGGCCTGAAACACAAGGAACAGCCCCATAAAAATTCATCACTTTGACCCCTTTGACCTTCTGCTGCTGGGGGGCTCCACATACACACACACACACACACACACACACACACACACTCTCTTAATGCGACGAGCAAGCAGTGAGCAAGCATCTCATCATCACACATAACACAAAAAAAAGTCAGCTTGACAGGATGAAAGTTTTTTTTACCTTCTACATTTCCATCATTAAACGTCTCTAATTTAGTAAAGTAGATTTGCTGTAAGAGCATACATGCTGCTCACCAAACACACAATAGCTAAAAAGAAAAGACTTCTTGAGAGGAAAAAGCCACCAGATGCTTCATTGTGCCTGAGTATGTGTGAGTGGTGTGTGAAGTAAGGCACTAAGGGGTGTGTATGTTCTCCTCGCTGTATTAAGCAGAGAATGAGCAGGCATTGTTTCACTCCAGGCTTTTGACACATTTGTGCCACATGTACAAAGAGAGCTAATAGAAGCTTAAACATGGAGAGGCCCTGATCACCTCCCCTCCACTGCTGCTGCTTCAGTCCACAGCTCCCAAACCAGTCACCACAGATGTCCACAAACTGTTTAAGTCTCTCTGCATCAATAAAACCAAGCTGATTCGCAGTTAACCAGAAGGCAATAGCAATGGGTTCTAACATAGCTCAAAGTAGGACTCTTTCCTTACAGTGAGCTGGAGAGATCATAAAAAGTGCCATTCCATCTACACCCAAATACAGCCTGCTGCCTTTTTTATACAGTCTGCATGAACGTCCAAAAAACAATACTGAAACACTCATTTAAACCAACAACCTATCTGCTGCGTTGCAAAAGAGTATGTATGAACCTACAAAAAAATCAAAAAGTCGCATAATCATACTCTCTACTGGCAGCAAACACAAGTCCAACTTTCCCCTTCTCAAGGCTAGTTTCTTATTTTTCAAGACAAATCTATAAATATTCAGGTTTTGTAGCACATCTGAAAAATCATATCTTAATCAGACTGTAATAAAAGACAAAATGATCTCAATCTAAATGCAGAATGAAAAAATAAATAAGGAGACAGAGTGAATCTATGACTATCATCTCAGACTTCTTTACATCTTCCCAAATGTTGCAGTGAAGGTTTTCACTAGATCCCTACGCCAGTGCTAGTTTATCAGCCATCTTATTTTGTACCACTAGTTACATTTCAGATGAGCTTTAAAAGCTCTTCTGATTTTTTATAAAGTCCTACATTATCAGGCAGCACCAAACATTTCATATAATAAACCACTTCATATAACAAACCACTGTCTCTTAGTGATGTTCTTATAAGCAGGATGTCATTTTCCTAAAATCAAATTTAAACGCAAGGGTGAGCTTGGCTTTGGTCATCATCGTGCCTCAGCTTATTTTTTTTTTCAAGTATTACGTTAATGGACCCTTATTTTATTACCCAAGAAATAAATTATTATATATATCTATATCTCTATTCTCTCATTTATCTCCTGATACTGGTCAGTTTATTTGTGTTAAAAGTGCACCATTTGCTGTCTTATTGTTTTGCTTTTAGAACTGAAAGTTTGTTTTTAAGGACAAAATACATAAAAACTTACTGCTTATAACTAGAAATACTTGTGTTCTATAGAGTTATGAACATGCATTACTTGATCACAGGATAAAATCTTCATGTGAACTGCAGTACTGATAATAGTTGTTCACACTTTCCTACATATGAATTGAAGACTAAGTTCAAGCTTATAGAACAGAATTACACAGAATAATTCTGACACTCGAGCCCACAGAGCCTACAGAAGATGTCAACACTGCCATTGTTATTGGTTATCTATAAACCCTGAAGCTGGCATCAGAATACAAATCCCACCACATTGTTTCATAACTAACATGAGTGCAACACTCTTGTACATGTGTGAGAGGCTCTCCTCTCAGAATACAAAGAGCTCAGTCTTCTGAGGTCTGTTTAATGATAAATTACTCCACTCTGTCACTTCATTCAGGAGTCATTTAGCAGAAAGCCATTTTCAGTGAGGGAATATCACACTTAATAAATTCACAAACCTTCTCTAAAAAAGCAAGAACAAGGTACCAACAAACACGAGCTTTCTTTCAGCAATCTATTAGTCTTTACAATCCATTATCATTTAGGTTGAGAGCGGTTTGGTGAGTCATTTAGCATCTATGGAGCTGCGATTAACAATTAGAGATTTCGTCTTAATGAGCAGCTAAGCTCGACTTCATTACTGCGCTAATCAATGCAGACGATCAATGTGTGTGAGACTTTTTTTTTTCTTCTACAAGCAGTGGGATTGTTATTGCTTTTATTAATACAATTCAAACTCAAATAAAATAAAGATGTCAACTTTAAACTTTAATTTTCATAAATGCTATAATGATGATGTAAATTAACATGGATTATTGTTACATGGATTAGTAATTATTATACGACAACACTGGAATTCTTGAAAATCTGAATTCTTGAATCTGACTGGTCAGTTAATTTTCTACAATAGCAGCTCTGACACTAGCAGATTTATATTAATGAACTCAATTTAAAATGTTATTATAAAATTGTTAATATGCTGAAGGTTACTGTATGGAGATATTTATTGAGTCTTGAGTGCCAACACTTTATAACAGTGAGTAAGTTTTCCACCACAGGAAAAACTTCACGATAGAGGATTTTGTGCTTTGTGGTTTCGCAGTAACAAGACTTTTTTTCCTCTTAATAATTTGAAGAGAAATTAAAAAGAAAGGGTGGTGAGGGAACGACTGCTTATATGCCTGCTAGAATGTAAGTGATAACTAACTTGTCTCACAAATGCTCCAAAACATTACATGTAACTATAAATGGCTGAAGAGCACAACATATCATTCATTAATAAATACAAAACTGTAATCGTTGTCAAACTGCTGTTGTGTGAGAGAAATAAAATACTTGCTGAAAAATAATCAACTTCAGGGTAGTGACAGCACTCTGCTGTGCACTGGGTAGTTTTGTTGATTATTTTCGTAATGTCCTGTCGTGTTTTATTCCTTACTTAAGATGAGCATCAAAGATCGTCCAGGTTTAGACATACCCACAAGGCAGCAGACCGAGATGCTGATTCTCTGATGCACAGGACAGCACAGACAGGGAGACATGTTTTGGCTATAACGGCTATTACTACATTAATATGCGCTATCAACCGAAATTATTCAAGATGAGGATGATTATCACCCATGAGATGAAGTATGTCTGAAAAAGTTAATGCTCCCACAAACCTCGTTAAGGTTAACTCTTTTGTTTATCCGGACAATGATCCATGTGTCCCCTCTACTCAGATGGCCATGATGGTGGCAATCTGTGTCTCAATAAGAGTACAGTCTGAAAAGACAGCACACAATGCTGTCCAACACACAATAGCCCATGATTCATTCCCAGCAACACCCTTTAATTTGTTTGCACCATTTCATTTAAATGATCCTCTCCAATCCTGCTGGGTGGTGATCCAAGAGAGGAAGAGGGGGGTGGAGGGAGAGAGAGAGAGAGAGAGAGAGAGAGAGAGACAGAAAGTATAGTCTGAGCCTGGTGCATGGTGAAGTGGTAGACCCCTATCATGTGGGTGGGCTTTGTGATTCGTTTTTTTAACCAATTTTTCATGCCCATCCCTCTTGATGTGACCCTACTGTGGCTCCTTTATGGAGCTGACAGGCCGGCGCAGGAGAACATGCTGCCCTTCTGATAGCATGAAATCAGGAACAAAAGCCCCCCTAAGACATAGTGGAGAGGAGAAGCGGTGAGGCGCGAGAAGCTGAGGCCATCCCCCGCCTGGCTCCCTGGATCTCTCTCTCTCTCTCTCTCTCTCTCTCAGCTTGCCCTGGATGTCCTTCTCTCTCTGCATAACCAGCTGTTAACTCAGTCCTGTCCTTCAGCTCCCATGTGCAAGAATAGAGTGAAGCAAGGCACCTTACTTTCTGTTCCGCCTTCTCTAAGACAAAGCTCCAGCTCCTCTTAAGGGCCTGGCAATATGGCCATCACCGATAAATCAGGAGAGACTTTACACAAGAGGCCATGAATTGTCAATGTGGCACTTAATGGGACCTGTTAAATATGACGGGGTGGTTTGTGGGAAACTTGTGAATGAGAGAAGAGCCAGTGCCAGACATGTGTAGAGATTGTAAGTGCCAATGCTGGCTTTATGGATCCGCACCAATATGGTCCAATGTGATGGAGGTGTAAGTGGCACTGAATAAGTGTACCGAACCTGATAATCTCTCCACCCCTCCATCTTTGCTCTACCAGAGGGGGAGAGAGAGAGAGAGAGAGAGAGAGAGAAGATCCTGATCTAAGAATACTTCATAGCTCCTTCTGTTTTCAACCACCATTAAAAAGGAAAAAAAGAGAACATGCTGGACTTGAGTTACTGAAAAAGACAGATTGGTGCTGCTGAACAGAAAGCAGACTTCATCTGTTCGAAAGGAAGTGAAGTGAACGTGCTTCCAGATGCAGAAGGCTTCCAACCCAGAGGGGGTTTTTACAAACTACCCTGAACAAAAGCAATTTATTCATTTTTTTCCCCTATTTGTTTCATATTCACTCAAGTGCATCTAACACCTAATAGTTTCTCCTCAATGAAAAGCACATTTGTCTTCTACAGATAATGTTATGCAGATGTAAAATTCAGGCTTTGGAACATTTAGCAACAGAGGAAATGAAATAAAAGAGCAACATAAATGTTTAACATGCTGGGAAGCATCATAAGTAAATTTTTCTTTAACGGGTATCACAAAAGTCACTGGTAGGAAGCCAGAGGCAAAAAAAAAAAAAATTCTGACAACTGGAAATGGCATGAGCAGTGCTTATGGGACAAAAGTGAATTTTCCAGACAGTGATAAATGTTTGTCACTTGAATGTCACTTGAATTGTGTGGGTTTAATCTGAACCTCAGTGACCAAAAAACAAGTATAAATTTCATCAACTTTAATCTAGTCTTTAATAAAACTGAGAAACGTGTTTTATGATACTAAATCTCTAATCTACATTTTGACACTAGAACTGGAATGAATTCTGAGGGTGGAAAATAAATAATAAATAATAAATAATAATAATAATAATAAATATCTCTAACTACTTCAATAAATACTATGGTATACAATTAGTCTAACATTTAAGTATGAATTGCATTCATAAAACAAATCTTTGCTGCAGGCATAGAGAGGACACCTCACCTTTTTATGCTGTAGTCCCGTCTAACTAAATACATATATTAAAAAAGACAACTAAAAACATCTTACTAGATGAATGAACATTAATTTGGATTCTCCACCTAATAAACAAAATGGTATGTATGGTATGGAAAGTGCACATAAATAAATAAATTAAATAAATCTCCATTGCAGACAACAAATATAGCACCAACTGCAGGAAAAAAGAAACCAGGTTGAGGTTTAACATTAATTCATTAATGCTTACAGATGTTCTCCAGCACACAAAACCGTTTCTTGCATAATTTTTCTTTCAAGAACTTGCTGGTGCATATGAGGCAGCTTATGTTAATGAGCATTATTAGTTTAAGAGGCAGCCATCTCAGACCACCCTGATGTCCTAACCCATGGTAACTCTAGACACTATTTTGTGAGAGTGATATTGTATTCTCTTCTTCTTGGACAAAACAGACTTGTTCTGTCCCTGCTTTGTTTCTTAAAGAGCCTTTCCTGAGCTGAAAAATGTCTAACTAAAGAACATTCAGCCAGTATGGAAGCACTGAATTGAGATATACAACAACCAGGTTAGCCAAGAACAGCCAGTGGACTACAAAGAAAAAGAAGGGGATGAAAAAGTTAGAAACTGGAAAGGATGTGAAAGAAATGGTGTGGCATAAATGCACACCGGTCAGAGGGATGGTCAGTTACAGGGAGCGCTATCTGATGTTTAAATGAAAGAGAATCACTCCATAGTATGAGTGGGTTCTTATGGCCGCTCTATTTAGCAGCACCATACAGTCCTAGCACAGTGTGTGTGTATGTATGTGTGTGTGTGTGTGTGTGTCAGAAGCTGTAAAGGCATCCAGTGCCAGGCACCTCCCTCACCCCAGTCACCCACCCGTGCCAGCCTCAACCGTGGAGCCCCACACAATGGGACCAGGCCCCAGGAGCACGCTCAACCATCTCAGAGAGGAACAGAAGGCAGCGGTTGTTCTTCATTCTCTCCGCTTTTTAATTACGTCTTGATCAAAGCCGCCACACGCTCCTTCTCTATGTGTGGCTCTCTTTGTTTTAGTGTTATTAGATGGAGAGGGAGAAAGGGATAGAGTGGGAGGGACAGAGGGAGAGAGAAAACAGAGAAAAAGAGAAAGCAGTGTTTGTTCACGCTTGTGGCGTATCAGCCGAGGTCATCAGAGAGATCATGTGAGTTTATCAGGAGTGCTAGTGCATCAGGATGCTTATCATTATACGGTGACAGTCCTCTTATTATTATTAACACTTTTCTCTGTTCTGGGGAAAGAATGGAAAACCTGTTGACTCAAAACTCACTTATAATGGAAGTCTAAAGGCAGGTGTTGGGGCAGTTAATAAATGTTTTATGTGGATGTAAATTAATACGTAAATATGTAATATGTAAATTAAATTACAAATATTTATGTAAATATGTAAATCTGTATATCTGTGTCTTCAAATATCTGTATTCGCATCTGAAACAGTGGGTGTAGCCTAAACCAAATGGTTTTTTTTTTGTTTGTTTGTTTTTTATTTTAATTAAAAATCATTTTAATTAAATATGAACCCTATGCCTCTGGGTATACAGGAAAAAAATAACAGGTAGAAATATCACTGTCAGCATGATCTGTGAATTCTGAGAGTTCTTCAACCTCAGCTACATCCCTCAGTTCATGTAGCTATTTTTTTTGTCGTTTTTAGTTTTGTTTGTACCTGCCTGCAATATTTTCTAACAAGTTCAGTTCTATTTCTGAAAAATACATAAATAAATTGGTATCCTAATTCAAACCCTGCAATCTCGAGCAAGCGGTTACTGAGAAGTACATTCATGTGGTATTTATTTGTCCTTTGAGCTTCATATCTGACTGCTTGCCTGCGCCTGCTTGAAAGTAAAAACCTAGTAGTCACATACTTTAGAAGCTTAGCGACAGAAAAATGCCCATAGACTTTTTTAAAAAGAAAGAAAGAGTTTTCTGTCTTTTCTCAGTACAGGGAAAAAGTGCAATTCATGGCCATGATATTAATCCATGTGCTACAGAAATGCTTGGATAGACGTACTTAAATAAACTGATATTAATAATGGATCTTAATAAAATAAACAATCTAGCATTATTAACTCAGTGATGGAGCAGATGAGCAGAAAATAATGATACTCTTTCTAAAACATATTGTCTTGTTTTAAAAAGCACATTTAGAGCAGAAACTCATTTAGGGTTTAACAAAATAAAGTACTGTTTTCAGATCATCCATTGGAAGCAAATATATGCTCTGTGTGTGTATGTATGTGTGTGTGTGTGTGTGTGTGTGTGTAAGGGCTGGTTTATCAGATGGAGATGAGAGTCACTATCTCTGGGGTTGAGAGTCTCGTAGAACAGAGGGCCAATCAGAGCACGCCGAGTGACTAATGGATGGATGCGTCCCAAAATTAATTAGCCTGACTAATGTAGTGTACACTTAATTTCGCTGCCTGCCTTTTGATTTATGGCAGGCCATGTGCACAAACGCAGCGTGAAATGGAGCCTTATTGTCTGAGGAAGATTTCACCGGTAAACACAGCCATGGCCCCATAGACAACAGCGCACCAGACGCGGCACGGCCTTCCAAGAGCGCTGTAAACAGATGCATATGGACACACAAACACACTAGCAAACATTCACCTGTACAAACAACACACACTTTTTCCTGCTATGCACATCTACAAATAAAACATAGGGTTAGCAAAAACACATAAAACAAGCACACACGAAAACACACTCAAGTCATAATCCATTCTTCTGCTCGCAAAGACAAACAGCGCTTGAGTTGACTTTGGCATCAGGAGTGTGTTGTAAAGCTCTTCAAACAGTGAAAAATGTAATCTTTATTACTGCACTTGTCACTAATGAGCAGTTTACAGGCCTCATATGGATCAGGGATTGTACACAGCTCCACCTTTAATTTCATGCTGTTCAGCCCACAAAACAATGAGGACAAAGGCAAGAAACATTGATTCATGTAAAGTGCCGCCTCCTGCACTTCCTCCTGCTGCACACAGGGGGCGCTGAGACTCGCGTGCTAAACACGGAGCCAGTTCGTCCTCTCAAATCACGCTCTTAATGACAGCAGCCAGTGAGAGCAGCGGGTAAACTCCAATTAAAACAAGCGCGAGTTGTGTCATGAGGACAGTAGATCACGTCAGTAATTAACCTCAGAGCTGGCCCCTATCAATCCCCGACTTGGAACGGCCCGCGAACCACACCATTTTTGCAGGAATTAAATTTACATTCTATTAAGTTTAATTAGGAGAGATTTTAAATATACTGGAGACCAGCAGCGGTGCTGTCACTATACCTGCTGATTCACTACCAGCCGAACCCCGGGGTCCTGCTCCAATCCCAGCATGCACTTCAGCCGCTTGGCTGTGGTCAGACCACAGCTCAAAGGTGGGCACTGTCCACTCTCCTTTACACATCCGCTCTATATCTTTCAATCTCCTTCCAAAATCTGTATCTCCAAATAAAAGTGCTCACATACACCCACAGGACATATTGTTTTTGGCAGCGAATCTAAGAAAGAATTCAACGGATTTTAATGCCAAATATTTTTATGAAGAAAAAAAAAAAACAACAACAACAAACAGGATTTACAGACCTGTGTTAAGACCACACCGTTTTATGACTGGACCTACCCTTACCCCAATCTCTTCCTGTGTCTCTCACTATAAGAAGTGGGACACAGGGACAGTGAGTGCAGTGGAGAGACAGAGACAGAGGAGAGTGTGAGAGAAGAGCGAAGGTCCAGCATTAGGACCCACATGGCTCCATCTTTTGTCCCCAGTGAAAAGCAGTGCTAAATGGGGGTCAATTGAAGCCAAGTCCCTTCTGTCTAACACAATTACTAGAGTTCCCTGTTCATGTGTGTGTGTGTGTGTGTGTGTGTGTGTGTGTGTGTGTGTGTGTGTGTTATAGGAAAGGGGTTGGCCCCATGCCTTTGGTTACTGATCCTGCCGCTCAAGCACTTCAGGAATGTGCCACCTGTATCCAACCACCCCTGCGCCCCGATCACACATACACAGCATCACATGGGATTCCTTCCCAGACAACCCCAGGGCATGCTGGGAAAGAGGGGTATCCTGATTCTGAAGACGGTGCAGAGGTGTATGAGGAACAGGACGGTTAATGAAGGATATTTTTACAAACGTGTTCAAATAAGCTGAATAGTGTAGAGTAGAAATGCACAACACAATGCAGACGAGTTTCGAGGAAAAGAAATCTTATTACAGAAACAGTCAGAAAGTAGACTACAGACTACTATAACTTATTCACAGATATCAATGAAAAAATATAGCTGCACAAACACTTGCACAAAACTATCATGTGTGTGTCTATACACGTGTGTGTATAAGATTAGATCTACATTGTACCAAAAACAGTCAATTCTTAATTCAGTTATAATTGTTTTGTTGGGTAGATTTTCGAATTTTAGACCATTTAAAAAAGGTCACACTAAAATATAGGTGAAATCATCACCATCAAAAAAAAAAAAAAAAGATCATTCTAACAAAGTATGAATCAATGTGTCAAAAAAAAGGCAATTTGAGGAATCAGAAACTCCCTCATAATGCACTAAATAATGTCATTTTCTGGGTTACTTCAGAACAGAATTACACATCAGGGTTGCACAGAATTTAAAGATATTGCTGTTTTGTGTGTGTGTGTGTGTGTGTGTGTGTGTGTGTGTGCACACTTGCACAAATCACAAATTTTAAGCTGGAAGTGAGACAGAGTTCACTCTATCAGCTCTAGAACGACCACTAATTGTTTTTCTGCTGTTAACTGTCATGGAACCAGCCTCATGCTCAGGCAAAGACACAAGTTCAATTTAATAGTATTTACTTCTTTATAGGTAACTTAATTTCAGTGATGACAAAAAAAATTAAAGCACTTCAAAATGTATTTACGGATGCTCTACAGCACAACTGACAAACTAACTAACTAACTAACTAACTAACTAACTGCAATAATAAAATAAAATAAAAATAAGTAAATACACAAAAATATGACCAAACAAATAAAAATATTATTAAAAAATAGTAAAATAAAATATTTGCAATTTTCGTGCAACTTGAACGAATTACATTTCCCATATATTCACACTGAGCTACCTGCTGCTGAGCTAGCAAAAATTACCTTCAGCATTAAGCTAACAGCTAAAATCTTAGTCCATGTAAATCTGAACATAGGACACTATTAAAATGAAGGCCTGTGAACACGCTAATGCACTGCGTTCACTCATATTTACCTTGTGTCATACTGGTGATGTACACTGTATTACCTCATGATCATGATCATATCAGACGTGACTTTTATTCAAAGCACCTGAGACGTGAGGCACAAATCAATCCAATCACACAGAGCTGAGGGTTAACAGAATATCTCAGCAAACTCTGTGCAGTTTTCTCTTTACCCCAAATCTGTCAGTTTTGTGTCTAGTGTCTGGTTTTGCACTGGAGCTACAAGTCTTATGTCGCCAACAATAATGACTTAATGTAATATTAAAGACTAACGTGTGTGATTTTGGATGTAACTCATATCTGAATGATGCAAACGTAAACGGATTTAAGGTGATAAAGTATACTTATGTCTTGTGGGGAGGAAATTAGCTGACGTGTTTGTAAAAGGTTTGTATCGAAAATGTTTTAATGCAGCACTCCCTGAGGCCAAGTGCCTGAACTGCAGCCTCAGGAAAAGAGAACAGATGAAGACTATTATCTCGTTTACCACACAGGATGAAGTCCTTCCTGCATCATTAGAGTTCAGCAATTCAGCTGTTCAACAATTCAGCAAGAAAACAATTCAGCTATTCAAGAAGCCCTCCTTCCCTTCTCCTCCCCTCTCCACTTTAACAGTGAGAACCTCCTCGAGCAGGACAATGACCTGGATCTATCTGTCTCTCTCTGTCTCTCTCTCTCTCTCTCTCATGCACACCCCCCTCTTTCTAACCTGGTTCATTACAACCTACGCATGTATTAATAAGATCTCCAACAAGTGCAGCTTGAATAAGAAATAGCATCCACTACGCATTAGAATGACAAAAAGACAGAATGAGACAGACAGAGAGAATCCTGCACTCATCAAAATGAAGAGCAGACAACGTCCTGCCTCCGATTTTGCCGTGGCATTTTACAGCTGGAGGATTTATGGCTCATTAATGTGCTTACTACTCTCCCAACCCAGCTGTGTTTGCTAACCTGACTGCAAGGTGCTTTGTTATGTTACAGGGTTGTTCTCCTTCTCACACGCACACACTCACTATGTGCTAATGAAGGCCCTTATAAAACCAGGCACTCCTCAGTGAAGTGGTGATTAGGACGTCATAAAGCAGATAATTCGACCACACATACATGAGCTTTGTGGGTTTGTGGATTAGATCAGCAGCCTATATGTGTGTGCATGCATAGGGTGAGAAAGAAAGCAATGAAAGTGTTAAAAGTCAAGTGGTGAAGACATGTTGCACTCAGGATAATGGAGGTTAAAGAGATACTCCGTATTTTCAATCTAATCTCTGTGTACTAGCTCTGCAGCGTATGAGTGGTTAATATGGAGTAACTACTCATATGGGACATCGCCCTGTACTGGGGAAACAAAAACAGGAAAAAACAGATTTACTCAAAAATTAAAAATAACCTACAATGGAAGTCTCAGGGCAGTTGTACAGCAGTTAGTAAATGTTTCTCTGAAACAGTTTTGTAGATTTTTTAGTCAAAGGTATTTGGAAATTAAGTTCAACTTTTTTGTGCAACTCAGTAACATGTCTCAGTTTCTGCATGACACCTCACGGATACCACAAACCACAGTTGAGAGATCATATGTGAAATGTTATGTGAAATGGCCCCTATCACCAACTGACGACAGTATTGGCTAATTTTTTGTTTTTTTTGGGGGGGGTATTTTGATGTGGTGCAACAGGGTGTAGCCATACATATGTAACGTGGGTCGTGTACACATAACCTCACTACATCAGAATAATTAGGGAGCTGGCTATGGGTCAGCTGTAGCTGCAACTGCTAGCATTAGAGTTAACTTTTTAAGCATTACGTACCTGTTGACAAGGTCAGTAATGCTTGCAAAACTGAAGTCGGGACTATAAATAAACATAACGAGCTTGTTTAGCTGTAACTAAGCTCATTATAAAAATTGAAATAAAATTAAATAAACTATGCGTACATGTGCTCGGTGTTGAACAGCAGTGGAAATACTTATTGAATTCTTGTATAGTGAAGTCGGCCTGATAAACAACGCGCCGTTTCATTTTCTTAAATTAAACCCCTATTCATGTTTTGAGAGAGAGGACATTCATGGCTTTATCTGTTCAGCAGAAAGGACAAGGGAAGCTAAGATGCATCAGAGAAAGATGTTTTGTCACTCTGCTCCAAAATCAGACAGCAGGTTATAAAAGTTCGTATAGGATACAAAACAAGCGAAAAGGAAACACATATTATGAAATACAACACACTTTATTTTCGTCCATCTTAAAGCTGCAGACGCCATGTTTTTCCCGACAGACATTTAAATCGCATGACTTGATGATGATAGTTGGAATCTCTCAGCATTCCCAATACTACTGTCAATCGTCCCAAGCCTACCACGTACGCTTTGGGAAAGTCTAAGTAAACATAAAACTACATAACAATTTTGGTATAATATTTTCTCATTTTTGTTGCATCCTAATGTGAAAGCAGCAGTATTGTACTTGCATTTGCAGCACTAAACATTTTCTTGTCATGTAAAAATAAATTCACTCAGTTTTTGAGCCGATTTCAGATCAGACTTCAAGAAAGGTATGATATAATAAAGTAGCCAATGTTCATCACCTCATGCTTCCACACACCTGGCTAACTTTAACCTAAATTTCCAACTGTTGTCACACACAGAGTTGGGCAACATGGATTTGATCTCCTTCTGACTGCCAATATTATTAGTGTACATATTAACTGATAATAGTATTATAGTATACTATATTAGTACTTTACCTTAATAGATAACTGAGGCACACAGATAATGTCGTGATTAACGAATGCAGCTCATGAGACTTATTTTTGGCCGCAGCCAAGAGACTTATTTGTGGCCCAGCTGTTGATAAGGTTGAGAAATACTGGTGGAGGGTAATAGTTGTAGTTTTGAATTTATGCTCAATAGACATGATTTATACCTGTTTATTAACAGAATTTAACAACCGCCCTTAGATGTCTGCTATAAACGAATTTTGAGTACACAGGTTTTCTGTACTTTTCACAGTTTAGTGAAAGGTATCAAAATTCTTGTCCATGGCAATCACAGAAATTAAAAAAAAAAAAAAAAAAAAAAGTGGACAGAAATTTAAAAAAAAGAAAAGAAAACATGCTGGAGTATGCCTTTAAGCTACACTTTTACAGAGATTCCTTACCTCTATAACCTGCTTTGAGTCCAGCCTGAAGTTAAAATCACCAAAGAGGAAATATGGCAGCTTCTCATAACGCTGATCTGTGATCCTAGACAGAGAAAGAGAGAGACAGTGGTCATCAGCATAGTAAAAATCTGATTCTTGTTGGTATCTAATAGCAAAGCAATGATCATCAACTCATTTTCTAGGGAGTCGTCATCTTAGAGAATTCAGTTACACCTGACTCCAACTGAGCTGATCTGGCTAATCGAGTATTGGGGCAGGTGTGCTGGATCAGCGCTCGAACCTCATTCTGTAAGAAGGTAGATCTCCAGGAACACGGCTGGGGGATCACCGTGGCAGTGTTTGTGAAGGGAATAGCACTCCCTAGTGGAGCATTCAAACTGCACTGACACAGTGAGAAAGAACTGAATAGAAAGCATGGGTTCACACACTGCTGCTGATCTAAAAGTGTATGTCTGCTACATGTTTCTCAAGCTGTCTAAATGTGTAGAGTCCTAAAATGACACACTGCTAACCCTCTCTCCCTGTGAGTGATAACACACATCTGAAAACAACGGTACGTTTTAAAAATGAGTCCTCTTTCCATCAGTGCATTAGTGTATTAGTGTATTAAATGCCATTTTCTCCAACACTCCCTGGAGCACTCTGAGAGACCCGGACGATTCATGGAGTCCTGAAGTCATGGAGCGCTTCCAGAGAGCACCGGGTCTCTACAGTGTTCCCCGTTCTGTCTTCTCTTAATAAACACTCCTCAGATGAGGAATAATTAACTCTCCATACCTAATCATTTATTTTGTGTGTGTGTGAGAGAGAGAGAGTGTGTGTGTCAAAGAGTCTATGAGAAAAGAGGTAGGAAAGTGTCTTCGTCCTGGATTAATTGGTGTGGATGCTATGGTGGCTAATCACTGGGATAAATCTCCCCCCCTGCTCCCACTGCCCAATATCACTGTATTTATGAGGTTGTAGAGGACGGGTCTCACGCCGGTGACTCTGTTCCAGGACGGTACTCCCAGGGAACTCTAGATCTATGTACGTTTGAGCAGGGGGTGGCAGGGTGTGCTATTTTATATCTGTCTGAGTGCTGTTCAGGAGTTGAGGTTCAGATGGGATTCATTTTGAGAAAACTTTTCAGTCGTAAGCTTGAAGGTTGACCTCAAAACTATTTTAATAAAAAATTATTAAAAATTATTTATTAATTTATTGGAATTTGAGAACATTGTTACAACAGAGTAGCCATACAACCGAATATGAATACATTATTCTGAATGAACAGATCATGTGTTCTAAACATAAACAACTACATACAAATAGGTGGGGCACTATTGCTTTTTTTTGTTGTTGTTGTTTGTATTTTTTTTAGGAAAGCCTACCAGATAGGTTGAGACTAGAGGTATGCACTGGGAATTGGCTCCCACGGGAATCATGAGAACATGAGCGAGTGGCCGGATACGAACCTTGTGGGACAAGCCAATACCATGTTTTTTTTTTTGTTTTTTTTTTTAAACATGAACATGGAAAGTTCATTCATTCATCATTCGACAACTGACTGATCAGGGTCACGGTGGTCTAAATTAGGCTACTAGTTTGTTTATAGGATGTGGAACAAAACCAACTAAATAAATTAGAAAATACTGGGAGCAGGAAAAATAAAAATAAGAACTGTGCATGAATCTCGAGTTGAGACCAAGAGCTTGAGTGATGTAGCTGAGATTCAGGAGTCAGTATTCACAGTATTCACCATGCTGGCATTTCTACCTCTGTTTTTCCACCCCGGTGTTTCCAGGGGCATAGCGGTATGCTTTTTAGAGAGAAAAAAAAAATTCTGGATAAGGCCATAGTCACTTCTGGATTAAATCCAAACGTAGATATGGACATTTGGCGCACTAAACAGATACAAACAGTGGTATTGTGTTACACTTCTATGACAGTGTACACTGCATATCAATTTATTGGATTTGTCTAGTCATTAAACCCTGCCATTACCACACATACAATGTGTTGTTCATGCTGTCATTTCAAGCTGCAGTCCAAACAAGTCTCTAGCACTTGAGAGGGTTTAAAGAGTACTTCTTTATGATTGGGTGCAAGGCATGAATCAATAGTGACAGCTCCTCCTCTTCTAATCTAATGAGTGACAGTCACTTCAGCCCATTAATCCATACACACACTCGCTCTCTAGAGATAGACAGCATATATGGATATATAGAACATGACAGGTAGACAGACAGGCAGGCAGACAGACAGACAGACAGGCAGGCAGACAGACAATGATAATTAGAGGCACATATTCCAGTTGCCTACAAAAGCATTAACTTATAAACTTAGTAAAATTAAAGACTTTTATGTTAACCAATCCTGCAGAGGAATAATGTACATGCCTTTTTTTTCAGTTTGGATTCAGGACCAGCATTAATCAGCATAGTATATGACCTGTTAGTGCCTCTAAACCTGTTTCTCTGCTTGTTCTTATTGGTCCTAAATCCTCACACAGATAACCGTAATATACTGTTAAATAGGCTTGAAAATGTTGTAAGCACTATTGGTCAGGCTCTTGCCTGGTTTCCGCTCAGTGACTGCTTGACTGTTACCTTTTTTTCAGTGTAAATAATGGGATTATTCTGAAATATGGTGTTCTTCAAATATTGTTATAGTATAGATACCAGAACAATTTTTAAATCCAGGTTATTTATTACTATTACTATTTATACACTACGTAGCATACTGTGAAATGACTAGACCTTACCAACCACCTGTACATTTAATTAGCTTTTAGAGTAATACTTTAAAGGTATATTACATACATCTTTCCAGGTAAAAGGTACAAAAGATGTTCCTTTGAGTGTACACAAGTAACAGTTAAAGGTACAGTTTAGTGCCTTTTTTTCTGTGTACATTATCTTATTGTTACTGATACTCTTAATATTATCTTAAGTTCTTATATTCTTATTAAGATACAGCTTTATTCAATATTAAATGCATTTTATTACTTATCCTTCTCCCTATGACTGTTTGCTTCTCTCTCTCTCTGTCAAGTTTACGCAGATAACCACACCGACTTGCCTCCATGTCATTTGAACCCTCTGTTCTGTTACTCTCACATAAAACATATCAGAGAATAAAAGAACCGAAGACAATGACACCCAAAAAGAGACAGAGAGCTAAACAGAGATAAGACAGAAGAAGTGATTAAGCTGTAGAAAGGAGTATGAAGAAATGGCAAAGGGGAAAGTGTGAGCTCTCTCACTTTCTCTCTCACTCTCTCCCTCCTTCTCGTGATGCATGTTGGGGGAGTGGGTCTGGCTTTATCCTGCTAACAGCCATGTCTAATGCGACAGGCCGGCGTGTTTTGTCCTCGGCTCTAGGTATCAGCGGCGGGTCAGAAGGTAACCCTCTGTTTGCATGGTACTTTCCTAAAGCTCCCAGCGCTTGACTTTTCCCCCCCCTGCCCTGGGGGCCCCACCTGACCTGCACATTACACACAGCGCTGAGTGTGAATGGGCTGTAAGGTGGGGGGTCCTGGATGCATCCCATGATCCCCCTCCCTCTGTCTCTACCCCCACATTAACTGCGTCATCAAAGTTCATTCAGGCAAACTGTACTAGTGTCACATACACTGAACACAATGACGCAGTCCTTTATGCAGACTCTAAACATGCTATTCCATGAGTCCAGAAAGAGTTCGAAAAGCTTTTTTTTACTGCTGAGTAGAGTGACTGTGTGGGTGTGGAGTTGTAAAGTGATTTATTTAGGCTGTACTGGAGCTATACAAAGGCTATGGTCAAGCGCTAATTTATAACTAAATGCTCACTGCTCCCAGGGTCTCAGCCGTATAGGCACAAAGCTGAAAGAAAACTTTACACACATAGCTTTGCTCTTTTTCACATGCACACACACCTTCCTGATACCCAAATGTGCACACTAGAGCTGGCACATGGAGTCGTCTACTATCAAATACTATTTTCCTAATATTCACATAATCAAAAGATAAACAAATAAATAATTAATCAATTAATTCTAAGGATTTCTTAAACTTTTTGGGAAAATGAGCCTAGTGTCTGTCACCTGATATAAGAAAAGAACTCTGAACATTGCATTCTCTGCATTCTATACTTTATTTTCATATTTTTAAATAATATATCAGCTTTTTAATTCAAGGTATAAAATGAACAAACCATGCATCCTGAAACTGAAACTGCAAAGTAGTCAGAATTTCCACCAGGCATTTATTGGAGTTACAAATATTTTTTTTAATTACATTTGTGCTACAATATGATTATGTTATACCCCATGTAGTGAGCATACAGTATATAGTGAATAGAAAGAATTGGGATTTGGCTCAAATGTGTGTTATTCACTGGTAAAGATGATCTGAAATTATTATGTGGATCTCAGGGAGCCTAAGAAACAGACAAATCGAATAAATACCAGCAACAAGAAAACATCGCTGTGGGCCAATAAATGAAAACGAATCAGGAGCACTGAAGTTTAATGATTTGTTTAGGGGTTTAAATGTATTTATTCAATACAAACAGCTAATATTTGTTAATGTGACTGTGGCATTAATATTAGATTCCATTTATTTTAGGACAATCCTTATACACGCACAGGTGGTATCATGCAATACCTTTTCTTACAATTGTGTTTCTCATGCCATTTTTACTCATTTTTATACACTTTCTGTTATTATGTTTGCTATTGTTAAAATGGAAAGCAATGTGTCATTCTCTGAGACAGTGTACTCTCATGCTGTCTCGAAAATGACACTGCTCTTTCCTTTCTATCAAATGAAAGTGCTGCGTCATTGTTGATGCAGGATGACAGTACTGACAAATGAGAACAGAAGAGATCCAACCTCCTGGAAATCCAGAAAGCACAATATCTATTTATAGTTTCCATTCCTTCTCTTTCTCCCCATTCCTCCCACCTTCTCTCATGAATGCACAGAAATAAGAGTCGAGTTGTGTAATTCTGCTTGGCATACATGCCGGGCACCCCGGCTCTGCTGTGGAGACACAAGTCACTCCCTCAGGCTCAACGCTGCCCCCTCCCTGATTTAGTCAGTGTGTCTGATTCACAGGGAATCAGGGCAGAATGTTAACACTCTGAAGAATGTGATCGCTGCCAGTCACCTCACCGCCCCAACTGGAGGCCCCCCGAATGACCTGTGACCTGCGGAAGTGACCACCCTCTAACTTTTCTGAGCCTGCTCTAGGTTCACTTGTGCCTGTGTGTGTGTGCGTGTGTGTGTGTGTGTGTGCGCGCATGTCTAGTAGGGGTTGTCAGTGAAAAGGGAAAGGATCAGCCAAAATGGGGTCAACTATGACATTTCCTTAAAGGCAATTGAAAATGTTATTGTCTCTTATAAGTCAACCTGGCCTACACAATCACTCGGATGGTTGCTCTTTTTCTCTATACAATTAGCACCCCCTTTTCCTCAGGCTTCCCAACATATACCTAGCACACATCTTTGCATTTATGGGCCCACAGGTTCTGTAGTCTGTATAAATATCTCAGCATAATTCTTTTTTGATAAATGTGCTGTGTTTCTAAAATATCTTTTTCAGCTTACAAACTAGCCTTTTTTTTTTTTTTTTACAACCAACTGCAAAAGCTACAGCAACCAACAACAAACTGGAACAATTATATTCATAAACAACTGTTACACTCATAATCAGAGAAAATTAGCCTACACAAGCTACAAGAGAGAGTCAACCATTTTCTGTTTACACACGACTATCACTATAATCCTCAACACCATTACCTTAAAAAACAATGTTTAAATTATGTTATTTCACTTTGGCTAATAATGTCATTTTGGCTATTATAAAAAGTAAAAAAAATAAATAAATAAATAAATACTGCTGGCACACTGCAGTATCACAATGGCCTGATGGGGGCTGTGACCCAGGCTCAAGACAAAACCTGACAAGACAAGATCCACCTTGCGTAGATATTGCCACCTATGGACGTTAAGTTCATATACATTTGCTGAACCAGAGCCATGAGTATGAATAAAAATATACATACAAGGATTCACTGTACTGAAGCAAAGTCATAAGAAATAGAATGACTAATCAGAGTAACAGAACAGCTCTAGATTATATGGTATAAATAACTGCTTACATTTATCCTGGCATGACAGAAAATGACAGATTTCTATACTGGATGACATCCTGGGCTTAAAATGAGACAGTAAAATTTTTAAAAACATGATGTTTTTCAGTATGTCTGTTAAATAAATATTAAAAAGTATTCTCTTACAACAGGAAATATACCTATGGGATGTTTAGCAATACGTGAGTGTGTGTAAGCAGGGGAATTGGATTGCTGCCAGTGCTTGAATGTGTGAAACATATCTTAGCCTAACTAAGCAAGCTGATAACACTAAAAAGACAGAATGAACTTAGGAAATAGTGTTAATGAATTGTTCATGTGTGTAGGAGAGAGAGAGAGAGAGAGAGAGAGAGAGAGAGGCGAGAGTGGGCGGAGTCCTGCCTGTAGTATAAGACAAGCAAGGCAGCTGATAATACTGCATGAGAATCGTGTTTTAGGGTTTTGTGTGTGTGTGTGTGTGTGTGTATGTGTGTGTGTGAGAGGGAGCAGGGTGGGAAGGAGGTCTGGCTGACTGATTAACCTTTGACCCACTGGGCCTCCCAGGGTGAGGAAGCAGTTCACAAAGTCACTGCTGATCGACATTAATACCACATCCAACACAGAGCAACGGCTTAGAGACTGCCACACTACCATGCTAAAAGCCTTTCCTATTCACAAACACAGACCCATAGCATAGAGCTTACTGCATTACACCTTTTAAAGAGTTTTCCTTTAAGATACCAAACCACATAACTACTACAGAGATAAAGAACTCTGATGATGTTAGCTCTGAACTTCCAGCAGCAATCTGTATCAATCAGAACATTAAAAAAAAGATCAAATTATTTTAAAGAATAATAACTCCGACATGCACTACTTCTATGGAGACTACTTCTCCATATCCATTCAGCTTTCTGGAGGGTCTCCATTACATCCACCAGGCTGCTCTTGTCTTTCTAAGTCTGTCACTATCTCTAACTCTGTCTCATGCTTTCTCCCTCTATAACTCGGTGTCTCTCTCCTCCTCTCTCACTGTCGTTCTGGGAAAAGCCGAAAAGGGAAAACATTTAGATTGGAGGGCTCTTTGAATGGGGTTGACAGTTGACTGATGACCGTCCATAAAGTGACAAAGAATAGCTGTGTGGCAGTCAGTGCAGCCCGGCGCTTCCCCCTGGGAAACTAATTGCCCTGAATTGTTAACGGCAACATTATTTTTCTGCCAATCACACCGTTTCAATGCCCCGAAAATGAGCATGAAACAAGCCTTTTGACTGAACAGAAAAGTTAAATGTCTCCAATGTTGATCAAATTAACTTCAGCCTCCTGACAATGGACTATATTTGTGTGAAAATAATGGAGAGGGACAAAGGGCGTCTTTTTGCCAAGATTTCACAGTTGTGATGTAAAACTGTTGCGCCCTGAACCCGAGCAGCTTCTCTGAAAAGAACAGCAAATGGAGACACATCCACTCACACAAAAGCTGAGCCTGTAGGGAGAGAAGTTATTTGCTCGGACATAGCTGCTGAATATCTTCGGTGTAAGGGGGGGAATGAAAAAGTCAAGTGATAAAATCAATCACTATTAAATGTAACATTCTCACCATTTAGCGTTTACCATCTATAAATATGTCATTTATTTAAACTATGATTATATGTTATATTTTCCTTCTATTCTATTATCACCTTATTCTTTATATACACAACTAAATTACATGAAATGAAGCCAATCCTCATGCTTTAATAGAATATAAAGAAATTCAAGTTGACAGTATTTTATTTGAATACAACTAAGAATTTTGAGCTTAAAGAAATAATGTAATATAAAAATATAATGTACAATATCGTAAGACAGAAAAATAGAGAGACAGACAGAGAGAGAAAGAAAGGGATCAATCCAGCTAAATGCTATAGTCTTTCGGCATTGTTCCCCTGAGGCCTTTAAGCAGTGGCGAGATAAACAGTGTTTAGCAGCTGAAAGGGACAGAGGAAAAGAGCTTATCAGGTGTGATCTCAATGGGCTGGAAGCTGCACATTTAGCCCTCTGAGGAGATAAGGGTTTAGAGGATGGGCCTCCTTACACAGCGACTAAAGGCACGTCAGTTCAGTGAGGAAATCTCTGCACTTAAAACGCAGCAAGAGACTGAAAACGTAGTGAATTCTCACTCAGAGAGAAATGGTAAGAGCGCAGGAGATGAGGAGCAACCAAATGGGAAAAGGGGGCAGAAGGAAACACTGTGGTAAAATGGAATGGCGAAAGAGGGGGAGGTATGACTACATACTCTACCCTCTCCCTTTTCCTGCTCTCCTTTTCTGGCCTAGAAGTCATAGCAAAGGACAATGGGCCCAAAAGCTGGTTCCCAACGAGCTGCTGAATAGCCACACTGTTGGTGGTAGCACTTCATTCAAACGGCTCCACAGCCACATTGTCCTCCTCGATCGGCACGGGAGAATAGAGTTTGCTGGTGGCTGCCAAAAGGTTAGCGGCCCTGGTGAAAAGAGCCGAACATCATTCACTGGCCCTAACAGAGCCGGGAGGGGGGAGCTTTTGTACTCTGCCCTCCCTTCTCTCAGCCCGTCCGGATCTATCAGAGTAAGACTGCGTTTCCATGAGTGATGTGCTGTTACACTCGGTAAACCAGCAGCAGGAATGAAACACACTCCCACCTCAATGTTTTAGTCCCACCCACAAGCCTAAAATACAACCAGGACCTCCCCAAAAAGGGCAAAGATTATACTTTCGGCACCTTTTAATAAGCATCACTATAGACGTTCGAGATGCTGCACAATACATGCAATTTCACAGAATAAACAACAGAAACATCTGCAAGGCTTGTAATGACTTTTCTGGCTTTGTCCTTTTACAACACTAGACTGCTGGGAATCTGGGTGTATAAGAAAAACAGCACTGAGTTGGCATGACTGCACTGCCTCAGAAATATGAGCCTAGGTGTAGTATTTATGAGCCGACTTTTAAAAATAAATCAACTTCACAAACACTGAAAAAAAAAAATGCAAAAAAATATGGAGCAAATCCTCAGTGTAAGCAGCAAGGGGTCTTTTTCATACTTCATTATATCCATAAATCCAAGTAAATATGGCTTAATAAAAACTGTAAAAGGTGCAATATTCCTAAAGCACCTCCACTTGGCTGTCATTATAGCCGCTCCATTCTTTCATCAGACGAGAAATCAAGGAGGGAGCAGGGGGAAAAAAAGGATCTCTGAAACATAAAAGCAGGTCGTAACTCAGGGTGTCAGACGCCTCGCTGAAATATGCCAAGCATATGCATGCAGTTATTCAAAGTGGATTTGTGGTAATGCCATGGAAGTCACTGTGTGCATTCAGATTCCATGTTAGAGAGTGTATCATGATGGAAGGGCAGCACTCCCTCACTAACACACACATTCACTGCAGTCTATAAGTGATTGGACAGTGACACATTTTATGATGTTTTGACTCTGTCCTCTAGAATTATGAATTCGAAATGGAATTATGAGGTTAAATATCATTACATAATAAATATATCATCAAATACATCAGTGTTGGTGCACACTATGTATAACAAGGACTTTGTCTTCTACACAACTCATTCACTATATTAAGATGGGTGACAAATTAAAAGAAAACTAACAAAGTGTCTCAGTAAGGTGTCAGGACAGCATAAGCCACCAGAACAGCTTCAATACACCTTGCTATAGTTTCTACAAATCTCTTGAACTGTATTAAGCATCATTCATCCAAAATATAGTCCCTCAACTGTTGTTTTGATGACGGAGCAGAGCAGAGCAGAGCAGAGCAGAGCACTGTCTAACACAGTGGTCCAAAAGCTCCTATAGGTGTTCAACGAAGTTGAGATCTGTTGACTGTAAAGGCCATAGCATATGATTTAGATAATTTTATACATTCAGTAAGCCCTCATGTCCTGTGGATAGGGGGAAGGATCATCCTGGAAGAGACCACTAGCATCAGGAAAGAAATGTTTCATCATAGGATAAAGGTGATCAGTCACTAGACCCCCTTACTGTAGTGGCTAAACATTCAAGCTTGTACAGTTCTTTTCTACACATGTACACATGCACTCACTCACTCACTCACTCACAATCAGTGTCCAATTACTAACAGACTTTTCTGTGTATAAGTATTCAAAGTATATTTTGTGAATATATTAAAGATGGATTACCAGGTGAGTAAATCAAGGTGCATACAGAGTTATTTAGATATTCATATATATAGAGTTAAACACTCTAATGGTTAACTGCATGAAGACTAACTGGTAAACTAGTAAATAAAATGTTGTGCCATAACTCATTTTATCCCTTCCCTTTAACAAAAGTAATGACTTCCATTGGACTAGGCAGTGCTGATACTTTCACACTGGACTAGGCAGTCTAAACACCAGTACTGAGATCTGCTTACAACTTCGTGCTCTGTGATTAATAAAGCCTCTGTGCATTATGTTTCACTCTTAAACCAACTGGCACTAAGCTGGTTGAAGTGCAGCAAGGAAAGCTGGTGTTGCATAACTTGGACATGCATCAAAATATTGCAAGATGTGATTTTTTTTTCTTTTTCAGGGCTATTTGTTCCTCTCTAGCTTCTCATAATAAGGTACCAAAAACCATAATAATGGTTTCAGTTTAGAGTGTTTGACTACCAGTGCACACTCCTATCCCACTCACTCTCACTCTTACCTGTCCAGAACATAGCCGAGAGCTTTCTGTCGTGTGCCTGAGTAGACAGAAGGGCTGTTTTCCCAGGCCACCAGGTTGGAAGCATCGTGGAACAGGTGAATATTCACCAGGTCAAAGGCACTGTGAGCACAAAGTGAAAGAAACTGTGAGCCTAACTTTGCAAACCAACACAGAAACACAATACACAATATAAAAATAAAACCCAATGCCTTTGTCATTTGTTATAACATCACAGGGTCTATTTTGCACCAACAAGTGTAATTTGCTCTTTAATGTCAGCAATTTGCTATTTTGGATTGTTGAAAGTCAGTTATTTTGCATGTGTGTACTGCTTTTCTTGGCACTTTCATGGCATGAGAGGAGCTGATCTGATTGGATATGGCAGCAGTACCCCTAAACACACCTCTTGATAACGTATTCTTTCAAACACAACCCTTTCTACATTTGCCATGTTACCACCTGCACCAACCTGCACTACCCCTAAGACACAAAAAAATATATAAAACACTGACCTTATGCTTTTTTTTTTAGCTTGCACTATGACCCCAAAAATAGAGCCCTGTATATATAAAAAAAAACATCAGTAATTACTCCAGCAGGAAATCTAATTTAAATACTTCATGTATTCCAGTTCATAAAGTTTGCTCTTTGACCCTTCATGCTTTGACCTTTACCACACCACACAGTCTATAAGCAATACAACATAAACCATGAATGACTGTGTACTCTGCTCTTACATGACTGCATGCTCGTACATGCCAAAGCCACTAATCTGGTTAAAAGTGACATGTGTAGAATGCTATAGATGCTTTCACAGTGGCCCTGCAGCTAAGCCTGTTATTCCTCTGTCACCATTTCATTCCACCGCACTCTCTCTCCATCTACCTCGTGTCATCCCTCTTTCTGGAACAGAGCCCGGTCCCTGTCTCGCATCATCCCTCTATTCCAATCCCCTATTTCAGCCCTTTTGTCCTGTTGTATTTCCTCTATTAGATTACCCACACAGCTATCCCCCTTCACCCATCTCCCCATGGAGAAAACCTTTAAGATCCTGCACATGCAGGTGCAATTGCATGTAATGTTTTCTGTCATCTGTCAGATAGATCTGCTTGACTAACGTGATTAGTCCTAATCCAATCCAACCCTTCTCCAGCAGCTGGAGTGAACACACGTGCGCACACACACACACACACACACACACACACACACACACACACACACACACACATATAGGGAACGGATATTTCCTAGTTACTGGGGCCAGCTACAGTGTGTCTGTGTGTGTATGTGTGTGTGTGTGTTTGTGTGTGTGAGAGAAAGAGAGAGAGAGAGAGAGAGAGAGAGAGAGAGAGCATGTAAAACACTCACCAGTCCCCCAGAGCCCAGCGAGTCCTGATGAAGCCTTTTCTGGACCATTTGCACTGCAAAAGAGCAACACACAAGGACAGTGTATTAAGCAACAACATTCAAGACTGTCCCAAATCAACTGAAGTTTCAGATTCTGACTTTTTCAGGTCAGGAGAAAATATAAATATAAAAGTTGGGTGCAGAAATAGACTAAAACTGGAGTGACCAAATAAAACGTTTACTCGTTTGGCAGATGCTAGTATAAGGTACAATTGAGACAGGATACAACTGAGCAGTTGCGGTTAAAGGATCTTGCTCAAGAACCTAATAGTGACAAATTGGTAACTTGCAACCTTCTGATCAGGAGCCCAAAGCATTAAGCACTGAGCCACCTCTTCCTCACATTATGTAAACTAAACCATGGTCAAGTATGCGGTCGGGAGTGTGGTGGGTTTACATAAAGACACTTTTCTTTTCTATGGGAGATGAAGAACAGACCCATTCTGTTTAACTGTTTAACAAGTAATATGTTGTATTCACTAGACACTTTTTTTTAAATGTTGAAAATGTTTTATTGTTCATGTTAAACGTTCAATTTATTTCAATTTGTATTTTCACAGTTCTACAATCTTGTTTTAATTGTATACTGGGACATCAAGATTAAGCTGAAATAGAAGATTGTCCCAGGAAATACACTCTCCTGGTCATTCAAAATACTCAATATTGGCCTATTCAGCTAAGCAACATGTCAGAAATCAAATGAACATCTTGTTCGGAACAACTTCTTTACAATGTTCTGTGTTTCTGTGATTTCCTGTACTTATTTAATTTTTTTATCATCGACCTTGTGAACTCTGACCCTCAAACATGTACCGACTGCCCAAACCAGAAGTGAGCTTTCTCTGTCAGTCGCTCAGTCAGTCGCTCACTCACTCAGTCAGTCACTCACTCACTCAGTCAGTCACTCAGTCAGTCACTCAGTCAGTCACTCAGTCAGTCAGTCACTCAGTCAGTCAGTCACTCAGTCAGTCACTCACTCACTCAGTCAGTCACTCAGTCAGTCAGTCACTCACTCACTCAGTCAGTCACTCACTCAGTCAGTCACTCACTCACTCACTCACGTCAGTCACTCACTCACTCACTCACTCACTCAGTCACTCACTCAGTCAGTCACTCAGTCAGTCACTCAGTCAGTCACTCACTCAGTCAGTCACTCACTCAGTCACTCAGTCACTCACTCACTCACTCACTCACTCACTCACTCAGTCAGTCACTCACTCAGTCAGTCACTCAGTCAGTCAGTCACTCAGTCACTCACTCAGTCACTCACTCAGTCAGTCACTCACTCAGTCACTCACTCACTCAGTCACTCACTCACTCAGTCACTCACTCTCTTACACACACACACACACACACGCACACATCGCACATGATTTACCACACAGTGTGTTATTAAATGAGAGACAAATTGATCCTGCAAGCGTCCTCATTTCCAATGCACTGCCAAATAAATAACCGGGCACTCGCGCTCCCTCTCCCCGAGCTTCTAATGGGGAGTTAACTGCTGCCGTGAATAAACTAATTACAGTCCGGGTCACATAATTACAAATTGACTAATTTTATTTAAAAAAAATCTTGAGGCAAATTAAAAGCATGAGAAAGATTTGATTGTGCCTCACATCTTTCAGAGCACATTAGGACAAGATTAACTGAATGAAATGGAATTACATTAGCATAGTTAAATTAATCTATAAGCTACAGAGGAGAGGGAAAGCAGGTTTTAGTCTTAGTCTGAAAAATGAAATGTTCAGGGCCACTGCCTCTAAAGGAATAATCCAGCGTTTTACAAACTTATCTCTGTGTATCACATCTGTAACATATAATTTTGACACACATCACTGTACTGTGAGAAAAAACCTGATTTAAAACTCACTTATGGGTGTCTATGGGCAGTTGCTGAATTTTGTCAGTAAACATCTTAAAAAAATGCGCCTTTATAAGAAAAAAATGTAAAACTCCAACCATAAAGGTCACAGGACGAAACATGCATGAGAAAATGTCTTACTAGAGTTTTGTTTAACTGTCCAACACTGAAGCAATACAGTAAAAAGCAATTTCAGTTTCTTATGTTCTGCCAAAGGTTTTACAGTATCAGAATGAAACTGATGCACTTATGTGCCTGAGCTACACCAGGGGTTCCAACACTAGGGATTGGTACCCCATGTGGGGGCACTTAATTTACAAATGAGGAAGTGAGAGAAACTCATAGTCTCATTTATTTATTTATTTACTTATTTAATTATTTATGTACAAATTATAATTATAAATATTGCTCAAACTACAAAGACAGATTTTGTGTGCTACTGTTTTGAAATATTACCAGGAATCTCATTCAAACAAGCCACATGCAAATGAAAAACGTAAGCACTATTTTAATCTTTTTCACTATTAGAACTAGCATAAGAAAAAAAATTGCTCATACATATACCTCTACTAGTTCCTCTACAATACTGAGTGACTGATTGAGTGGAACAACAAAAGTTCTGAAAAGAAATGCATAAATATGTATACTGAATATGGATTTACAGGTCCTAATTTATAAATCTGGAATAAAATAAGTAGGGTGGTCAGAAAATTCATAATGGGTAGCAGGAAGTTCATAATGTCCATCTGGGGTCATTTGGCTTAAAAACTTTGGGAACCTCTAAGCTACACTATATGTTAGTAACACAATAATCAATCATCAATAAATTCTACAAAATTCACTTTTTGACATTAACGATTGCCAGTGAATGCCCTAAGACTTCTATAATAAGCTTAAAAATGTTTTTTTAATATAACAAAATAACTATTATCATCAACATTTCTTAGTATAGAATTAGGATAGAATCAACCAACAAAAAGCAACTTCTCCAGGCACAGTTCACTCTCACATTCACACCGCTGACCTTAATACTGATCATACAACTCAAATCTTATCCTGTCACATCAAATGACCTCAGAGAGAGAGAGAGAGAGAGAGAGAGAGAGAGAGAGAGAGAGCTAAGGTCTGCTCTGACCACTCTCTCAGTCTGGCCAGTGGAAGGGGCATCAGATGTCTGTTAGAAAGGTCAGTGGGTAAGAGGTGAAATTGGCTCCTCGGATAGCTCCAGACCACTGACAATGATGAACGGGTGTCCAGAAGAGGTCACCATGACTGGCGGCTCATGCACGTCCGCCCCACAAACCGAGAACAGCAGGGAAAAGTAGTCATGCGGAAAGATGAGGCGCAGGGGCTGAGCAAGCGAATGGAACAGTCCATAATCTCATATCTGCCCCATATCTGATGACTCAATCATTGTCTAAAGCCAGCCATGTCATGATTCCCAGCAAGAGGTTGGGGGCTACGCGGCTACAACGCCCATACGTACTGCCCTTTGTAGTGTTGTGCTTGAGAAACCCCATAAATAACAACCCCAGCTGGGTCTGAGAGACATGATGGAAATGTATATGGTTAGAAATGCACGGTGAGTAATAACTAATACTCACAACGGGTGATTGATGAAGCGCCACACAGGGCTCGTCCATTACTCTTTATTCTATCATTTCTCTTGCTATGGAAATGGTCATATTAAATGAAGAGTGGAGGAGAGAAACCTAAAATAGGATCTTACAAGACAAGAGAGGATTTAGAAGAAAGAGCAACTCATTCAGTACTCAGTACTCATTCAGGTCTAAAGTGTGGTTTAACACATATGGTTCAGACACACATGCACATTTCACCAAAACTGACTTAATATATTACAAATCTAAATATCAATTTATTTTAAATCAAATGTGAATTTTTATTTGCTTGGCACAATTTCTCTAAACACTGTGAACAATTTTCAATAATTGTATCTCTAATACAGAATTTACACACAGGACATTTGGCCTGGAATAACTAACGGAATTAAAAGTGCCATGTGTAAAAATGAGCCAAAAGCTCATTTTGGTTCTTGTCATGTGACTGCCATCTTTGATTTCGATCTGTGCACACACGCACCTGACACCAGATTCTATTTCTGTTAATATTTTTACATTGCTTATATCTGAGCTCAATATATACAGCATTTTTCAATTTTCAACTGCTATAAAATCAAAAGAGATGGCCTGGCTTCATTGGGTATCCTTTGAGAACAAATAGAGAAACAAGCAGGGTAAGACAGGTGACTAAACCCCTGCGCCAGTGACCTTGAAGATCTTCGAAGACGAACTCTATGACCAAAAAGAACAAGCAAAGCTCGTTTTGTAATTATTCAACAAAAACCAGACAGAGCATCATGTGTCTGAGTCGCAAGAGCACATGACAAAAAGCCTTCTGATTCATTCAAGTGAGGATCAAACCTTCCCATAAATAAATATAACAAATGTAACAAATGACCGCATGGCAACGTGACTTAAAAGGATTGGGGTAAGCTGGAGAAATGACAGACCGCCGTATCCATCAGCTCGACCTTTCACAAACAATGCGCCCGGCGGTTTGTCCACTTCCTTCTGACTCGGCTTTTCAATTAATATCATCCCCTCACTTGGCCACCACTTAGAGTCATAACTCACGGCTGCAGCGGTTTTGCATACTGGGAGGAGAAAGTCATTTACACTGCACCCAAACGGTTCCTGAAGAGGATAAAGGGTCAGGAGGAAGAAAGGGCATGGTACAGAGATTAGGACAAAAATACACAGCTACAATAACCTATGAGGCAGTGGCTAAGAAATAAGCAGGAATTACTGATCAATTCACAAATATTATTCATCTCTGAAGAAGACAAAAATATACAGGTTTAAAAGGGATGGTGTGATGTCACCAGGCATTTTCTCCTTTGCCAGTAAAACCCCTTGCCTGTCAATCGAATGGGGGGATGAAATTCCTCCTGTCATCAAGAGGTTATTAGTATAATCCAGTTCTTACCAAAGCTAACTAGGCTTTCATCACTTTCTCTTCACTGTCTTGTCAAATTAGCTTTATCACATCAGCATATTCTTGCATTAAACCCAAAGTTTGCTATGCCTGATGACTTACAAAAGTCTCATCCAATGCTCATTTCTCTTCCTGTATTCGGTTCTTGTTTAGGTTTTAGATTTCCCCGAATGCAACGTCACTTAGTGGTTCTGCCACACTTCAGACCCAGATCCAGAAAAGGATCAAAATCCGGCTGTTGCTGGACCGGAGCTGCGTGTTGCCCCGGATTTGCCGTTAATAGGATTCTTTTAGAGCAGCAGATGGATGGCGAATCTGGCCGGTTTCATCTACTAAAAGAGGGCATAAATCACGGAGTGGGGAGCGGGGACGAAGCCTGGGTTATCACCAGCCGAGCCACCTCACCACAGCCTTGCATTAGAGCATTAGTGAAATTAATTCATCTTTCATAAGAGGTCTGAGCCGTATCCGTGATCTATGATAACAACCAATCTCTCACTACGTAGAGGGTCGCGTGTGTGAGTGTGTGGTAGCGTGTGCGCTCGAGGGTAAGGGAGAGTCCCTGTCCAGGCTAGACTACACAAATCTGCGACTTTTAAATGAGATAACATTATCTGGAGTGCTGCTCTTGAGAGCATCATCTGAGATTCATAACACAGCCATGAAACATACATAAATCAATGCGCAAACTTTGTTTTCTCATCCTTTTTCCTCCCTCTCGCTCGTTTTCTGCACCAGTCAGTCAGCCTTGCTGTTTTTGTTTTGCTTGTGTTCTGGTAATTATTGTGAACGGTGTAGCAACTGAATCATAGTAATTGGTTTTAGATCATGTGGAAATGTCACATTTGGAGGCAGGGGGAATACAGAGGGAAGGTACGAGGGTGTGTGCGCGCGTGTGTGAAGGATAAGGAAATTGGGAGAGGCCCGTGAAAGGCCAACTCTGTCTGCTTTTGCATATATTTGCTGGGCCGCGCCGCCAGAGCGTGGGTAACTGATGAGCTTCGAGAATCAGCCTGACACACGGGCACCCGCACTCTTTATTACTGTAGCAACCTCACACACACACACAGATATCACTACATAGGGCAACACACACACACACACAGATATCACTACATAGGGCAACACATAAACACACACACACACACACACACACACACACACGTAAGGATGGAAAGTCAGAAAAAGCAGGAATATGTGTGAATCCCTATATTATAATAGATGTGTATTTCTGGTGTCATTTGGAAAAGACATCTGACATGCAGCCAAATGAAACATTAATTTCATCATATGTAAAATGCAACAGGCTCTAATGCCGTTGCTTATGTTTTCTTGAACATCTGCACATCTGTATGAAATGCAACGTGCATTCAAATAACATCTGCAAGGAACACCTTCACACTGACACAATTACACTTTGGGGCAGAAACACCATCATGATAAACAATCCCACAGAAAAAAGACTAAAATGTTAGACGTTACAGTTAAAATGTTAAAATTTATCCTTTATTATTTGCGACACTGAAAATTTTAAATTTATCCCACGGATAGGTTCAGTGTAGCAAATATTTCTCAGAACCAAAATAGTATACAGCATAATAATGTACAACACTGAAATATATTTCTTTACTCTCTATTTTACTTTCTCTTTTCGTTTTAACTCAAATATTCCATGGCACAATACGTATATATTTATATCACATCGCTGCTCAATCCTAATTGATCGAAAGGTGCGCATAAGTGGTGGTGCTGCACATAAGCAGACTTAATAAAAATGTGTAATTGTTCATATGTAATGATTTCTGTGAGGAGATATTTGTTTAGGATCTTTGGAAGCAGTCTCCAGTATCAGCACTTTGTAAGAGAGTCAAAGGGAAAGCTGTAATTGAGGAAATTACACAGGAAAGTCAGGAGAAAGGATGTTATTGTTCCTCAGTAACATGAAAAGCTGCGTTTATATATTTAAGAGAGAAAATGATGCTGAGAGAATGAATGATTATAGCTGCTATAACGTAAGCGATAATAGGAACTAACTTGTTTTGTGGACTTTCAAGAGCATTACATGTAACTATAAATGAAATAATGAATAAAATTAAAAGAACTGAAATGCATGAACTGAATAAAAAGCACAATGTATCATTCTTTAATTAACTAAAAATCACAATCACTGGCAAATTGCTGTGGTATATGATAAATAAAAGACTTTGAGACGTGTTGTTATTGGAAAATAATCAACTTCAGGGTGATAACAGTAACTCTGCTTTGCATCGAGCCACACCACACCACCCCACCCCATCAGTGATTATTTTCCTATAACAGCATGCGCTATCATGTTTTATTCCTGACTCATTGGTCTTACTAGGGCGGGGCAACATGACAACATGTTATCAATGTCACAATATATTATGTCACGATAACTGTTCTTGAGAGTATTGAGATTACTGTCAATATTTCTGAAATATATATGAACTGTATTCTTTCTTACAGTAACGACTACTAGTTTATATGTCAAAATTTGTTTGTACCCAGTTCCTTTATTTCTAATTCACACTCCTATTCCTTGTCCTATAGTTTGAATAGCAGGGTCACATTTAAAATAGTAGACTGCAGCTGTTGGAAAAATATTCTGATGCATAATTTGTATCATGAAAATGTCTTCAAGTATTGATCATTTTTACCATACATCTTATCTCTGTTGTGTGATTAAAAATATATTTTTTTTTAGCTCACTGGTTAAGCAACATTTTCATTAATACATATTGTGAACAATTAATTTTTTTTGTAATATATAATGTACATACTAAATTGAAATAAAACAGAGAGGTGTTTTAAAATTTGTCAGTCACACAAATAGACTTTAGGATTAGTGTGTTTGATTTAAGGGCAGGCCAGCACTGTAATGGCTGTAAAAATAGAATTATGGTTTTATGACCATCATTTTCTCCAGCCTGGAAAACTCCGATAATCACACGAAAGGAATTCAAACGGATTAAACAGTAATGAATGTGAGTAGAACTTGTAAGCATGTCATATGGACACAGGTCATAGTCATTAGGATCGCAGATAACAAGTGATGCCAACAAGAGGAATAAACACACCTCAGGAAAGTAGTCTTGAGGGAACTTCTCTTTCTCCAGCATGGACGTGCTCTCTAAAGTGTCCGAGTAGATCTCTTTGCCAACCACCTTCTTGAACTTCTTGGCTAGATAAATACAAACACAAGAGTGAATTGTCACAGGGCTTTACTTATCGAGAAATTAATCAGAGATGGGAACTACGCTGAAAAACAAAGACTGAACCATTTTCAGACAACTGCTCCACCTACTGGTCTTAAAATGATTAAGTCTTTCAAATTAGTTGAAAGCTGAGCTCTGAGCTTGAAGAGTTCAAAATGTTAATACTGAGCCAAAAATTTACTATGTAAAATGTGGAAATCCAATACTAAAAAATATGTTGCTATTCAGCATTTAATAGGACACACTCAAATCTAAAAATTGTTTTTGTAAAGAAAAAAAAAAAGAGACTGTGATTACATGACATGTATAGGCTGCTTTCCCAGCTTCCCTCTGGGGAAATGTTGAGGAAATCAGTGTGTGAGAGCAGTGTGTGGGCCCTCGAGTCACTCTGGCCTCCTCTCTGTCCTTCACGGGGGCGACAGCGGCTAATGCTGACACCCGTGTAATAGCAGAAGCTTTAATTAGTGTGACCAGAGGGACCCACGACCTCTGACCTCAGTAGCTGATGAGGTCACCTCTAACCATCCGATATCTCAAGCATAATATTATTAGCGCTGCCTGAAATCTCATGAATTAAATTCTAATATTAATAAGCGTCACCGTTCATATTACTAACTCTCTCTCTCTCTCTCTCTCTCTCTCTCTCTCTCTGGATGGCTTTTTTTCCCCCAGCTCATGCTGATCACACTGGTCTAATGGAACTGGCAAGGAGTGTGTGAGGTGCCTTATTTGATAGGAAGCTTACCTTTGAAATCAAACTGGTGGATGGTTTTTAAGGATTCGTGTACAAAGTAGCAACTTCCTAGTGCCTGCATGGAGGACGAGAAAGAACAACAAAAAAAAAAGATTAAGAGTTAAGATACAAAATCCATGTGTTATGCATAAATAAAAAAAATATTTATGCTATATATATATATATATATATATATATATACATACATACATACATACACACACACACACACACACATATACACACATATATACATACACACACACACACGCGCGCACACACACACACACACACACACACACACACACACGTGTGTGCGTAAAAAATAACCATCATTATCATTATCATGTGACACTGAATGAGAGGAAGTGATGACATTTTCCTTTAGAACACCACACTCCACTTTTCCCATGTGAAAACACAATACAGGCTCTAAAAAAAAAAATCCATGCACCTTGCGTTCCCCTTTCTTATGTAACAAGTTCACTGCGCTCAAATATGACATGTAAATTATAGATGGACCCGATTCTGTCAAAGTATTCTGAGCCTTTCAAAGCTGCCCGAGTCAGACAGTGTTTAGCATGACCAAAGATTTACTTCAATAGGATTATATTCTTAATTTTACTGAACAATCAGATAGTTCCCAGCCTGTAGCACCCCAAACAAACTTGGCAAGAAGGAACGGGAAAGAAAAAAAAAAAAAAAAAAAAAAGAACCTCAGCTTGAGGGATTTGATCCGGTTCACAGTCCACTGGCTGCTTTTTGCTTTTGGAAGAGCTTTCTCTCCTCATACTCTTCAAGCAGCAGATAAAGCCAGAGAGCCGAGTTCTTCCCTCTCAGGCCTCAATGCAAAGAGCCTGTGCTCTCAATGGTCCTGTAAACCTCTGACACCTCTACAGCTCCACAATACAGAGGGGGTCAGTATGAGACGAAGTGCACAGGAAGGGAAGGGTGAGAGTTACATGAGGACCGAGCCAAACAGCTGCTAAGAGCAGAGTTTGGACCATGCAGAGAAGTAAAGTGATAGAGGCAGAACAGAAACATTGTAAGATAAAGGAGGTGAGGAGAGAGCAGATGAAGAAGCAGACGAGACTCTGGGTGAGTGACTGAGCCATACGCGGCCCTTGCATTATGTATGAGGGCCGCATATCCAGAGATGAAACATTTGCTGATTTGTGGAAGGCACAAAGATGAGGTCTTGTCCATCTCCGTGACACATCAGATCAGGCTATCCAGTCCCGTTCCGTCGACGTATGGGCCAGAGGAGGGCTGAGAAATAGATCACAGCAACGTGTGCATAACACACTGGGTGACAAATTAAAGGAAAAACCTGAATAAATGAGCAGAGAAACAAAACGAGTGCAGAAGCTTACATACAGATGTGCTGTATGATACAACTATACAATTATCATTCTACCATGCCGCACTGGGGCATGTATAAAAATCCTGAACAGAACCAGTTCATCTTGATTTTGGATCTTTGGTAAAAGGACTTTGAAATAGGATTCATCTCATTATTGGGGCTGTTCAGCTGACTGTGTTTCAATAGAAACAGTGACTAAACTGACATCTGGATTTAGAGCTACAGGAAAGAAATCAGTGCACAGGGACATTGGGGTCGAAAACACACATTTAATGCATGTAATGTGATATGCAAGGAAGAATAATAGAGAAAGTGTTCTTAAGGTGACCGACAATGTTAATGCAGGACATGATCAGACTCTCAGCAAGAACACTCCATCTCCACTTAGACGGATGGAGATCTGAAAGTTTAGTGGTGCAAAAACCAAAAATGCTAGGCTATAGAGATTAACACTAGGTGATATGACAATATAATATTGATTTCACGATAAAGTTTGCCACAATATGTTTTTCTGAGATATTGTAGTATTGGAACTTTTTTTTTCTCATATTCACTATTCATTTTTAAAATATTTTCTATAAACAAAAATGACTTTTAATATAAAAGAAAATTTTGTAGACATCAAATAAATTATTAACTTTTTTTTTTTGTTTTTTTTTAATTTTTTTTTTTTTATTTTAAATGCAACACTATGCATGTATTTCTCCGAAATTGTGAGCTACCCTATATATCCAATATACATACTGGATATCGTAAAAATTGTTTCCGAGAATATGAAATTTTTTCATATCATCCACTCCTAACAGAGATGTAGAAAAGTGAAATGGTCGGGTGAGTCATCTTAATGTAAGTATGGTGCATGTGAATACCAAGAGAATGGTACATTATATTTATTATTCATATATTCTGATATACATTCACAGAGTTTACAACAACACTATGTATACTGTATTCTGCGCTGTTGTTCTTGTTTAATTTGCTCCAGTGTACACTACAATATTTTGCACTAACCATTGTGTATATTACCTTTTGGAATACCTCTCTTCTTCTTGTCTATTTTATTTTTTATTTGTATTTGTCTATTATGCCAAAACCTTGTGAGCTGCTAAACAGTCTTTCGTTGTTCAAAACAATGACAGTAAAAATCTAGTCTATTCTATTCTATTCTACAGGCCTGAAAGTTTAACCCCAACAGTGAAGGATTCGTGTTTCTTGTGCTGTAGGGACATTTTCCTGGCACACTTTGGAACCACTTTCCCCTTAGTGGAAAGGTCACTGCATGTGGTTTTACAGAAAATTAATACTAATATCTATACTAATATTAATAACAGGTAATAACTCCTTTGTTTCACAGAGGCATTTAGAGGAAAAATACATAAGAAGAGAGTTTAAAGTTCTAACATGAAATTGTCAGAATGGTCAACATTATGATTCTATCATCACGTGTAAAAATAAATAAATAAATACATAAATAAAAGTGAATTTTTATTTACTCTTTCATTTAAGATTAAGAACACTGTTGCATCAATAGACACTTATTAAAGCCTTCAACTTAACAATAATACAGGTAATAACTCAAATCTTTAGGGTTATTCCTTATCGTTCCTTATCTAACCAGCGCGTCCTTGAGTCACAGTAACAGGTAAATCAGCAGCAGCTGCCCTCTCCCAGTGGAGCTCAATGCTGTGTTAGTCACTCTTTGTTCTACTGTCACACAAAGCTATAACCAAATAACCTCTCTGAAAGCAATCATCGCTAATGGCATCGTCATGATTACTTTGAGCAAACTCCAATTAATCACCTCTCAAATAAATGGTAAACAATTGCACCCAAGCAGCGGCCTGAGCCGTCATAAAAATTCTATACGAGAGTTCTAATAAATATTTAACGTCAGAGTTCAAACCGACTGCCTCGTTTTCCCCCCTCGCTCCTCCCCTCCTCCTGAGCCAGGGCGCTCTTCATGAAGAACCTATTATATTAGCAAGCCACAATTAATCCATTTGTCTTGAGGCATGACAGCCTCAAAATATTAATTGGAGCCAGAGCGCGCTGACAGGAAGTGCTTATCTTTTTACCCGCTGCATTACAATGACCCGCATCAAGCGTATGTTTGTCACGTCCTGCATTATTGATTACCTGCCAGATTCACTTGAAATAATTAAAAGTATATTTTACATATTTATAAACTGGACTGTCACGATCACTACTTAATTTTCCATTAGTAAAATACACTCTATTAAGCGCACCGGGCGGGCCAGGGAAAGGACGGGAAAGGAAATGAGTAATCGCAGTAATTGTAGACAGAAAGACAATAACTGGGCTATAAAAGGCAGGTTTTACAGCCGGCCCTTGGAAACCTCTCTCACTCTCATTCTTGGCCACAGGTGGAACACCGCACCACAAGGAAAACAAACGAGAGATGAAGCATAATGCAGTACTGTGTCTGCATCACACCCTGCTAAATAGTACTTTCCGAAATTAACAACAATGGGGGAAAAAGTAATCTTCCTCAGACTTAATCGCCTGAAACGACTCTTGGCAGGCTTCTGCACAGTAGTACACTACATGCTAAGCTCTGCTGGAGGTATGCACTTACTGAGGAAAAAGAGGCCAAAATCTCATGACCTTTAATGGATTTTCTGCATTCTATTTGAAAAATGAGCCATAAAGCAAACATAAATGTAGTCATTTTTTTCACAGCAGTCAGAGCGCTGCTTTTTGCCACAGAGTCTGAATGCAGACACACACACTCAAGTGTGATGCTTGTGGGTCAGGAGCTCAAGGCGAGGGTCAGGCTGTTAGTCATGTACAATCATGTCTTTAGTTAGGTCAGTGAGGGAATGCAATATAAAAGCTTTTAAATGGAGAAAAAGTGCAAAGTAGACTTAAACAGGGCACAAGTGTTTCTCTTTCAGATTAGCACACGTCAGCTGCTCATTTTAACTAAAAGGTAGTAAATGGCTACTAGCCATAACCTTGAACAGCACCATACCTGCTTAGCTAACATGAACATCAGTAGTTTTGCTCAATATTGAAAGTGAGACTATAAAAATAATTCAATAAATTTAGAAACAAAATAGGTTTATTGTGTTTATCACTTTAAATCAGCAGAAAACAGACATAAGGCAAACATATTGTAAATTAGAAGCCTGTATTCTGTCACAGATAAATCTCTGACTCAAAATAAGACTGCTTCTTTGGGATCATTAATTCAGTGGAACTGTTAAATGCTAAATATAAATACAAACATAATTATGCAATGATTCAATGAATCAATTAATCAACAGATGAATGAACGACTCAATCAATTAATAAATGTATTAAACAATTAACCAATAAGTAAAGAATCAATGACATTTACATCCAAATACACAATTAAAGCATAAATGAAAAACTAGGGATATAAAGCACCAGAGTCAATAAAAACCAAAATGATCTCAATAAACACCACAGTTATGTTTAAGGAAAAGAAAAAAAATTGATTCCATTCTAAAAAGCAATTCATTGTATAGCCCTACTAGGACACTGCAACATGCTGAATAAAGCAGGCACGGAGCAGCTCAGAGCTTTAGTGTGACTACATGTAGCTCTCTGACTATGTGAAATTCTCAAAGTGCCCTCGAACCTCACGCCACAGATTTTAAAATGTCAGCTACACCTGCTGCCAGGATTCAATGTGTGGTGAAGTTATTTTCAAGCCAATTACGAAGCCAACTTAATAATGATGATCACACATCTAGGCTAAACACGTATATAAAATAAGAATTGTATGATCAAACTCATCTTTTCTACCACACATACACAAACAGGAGTACAGAGTTTGTGACACGTTTGAGTCTTCATGTCAGGGGAATGCTCTCACACACAGACAAGAGCCCCTTCAGGCCCTGATGGATCACTGCTGCATCCGGCCTGCTTGTAAAATAAGCGCTGGTGACGGAGGAACTTTAAATGAGAGTTTTGTCTGTGTATCCAGTCAGGCCTTCCTGCAGCAGATGAATAATAGACAGCGTGGCTCAATACTCTGAATACTCAATCAATGAGTGAGGTGCTGTTTGGCAAACATATATGGCTAAGGATTGGAGGAGGGGGAGGCAAGGGCATCTCGATCTGTATTTCTCTGCTGAAAAGCCACCCTGTTATTGATGCTCTGTCTCTCCTCGTCTTCTCTCTCTCAGGGTGTTGTGATTGCTGAGGATGACAAACAGCCTGTTTGTGCAGTATTGGAGGTTTGTGCAGGGCTGCTCGAGAGGTGCCGGCTCGCTCTGGATCCTGAATAACAAGTGCTGCTCTCTCTGGACTCTGTGCTGGGCCTGGCTTTGAAGCCTAACTCACTTTGGGCCTGTTTTAGAGTCACTGTGACTTTGATCCCTGGTTGAAATGATGTTAGCTCGTGTTAGTTACTCTATAACCTTGAAAGAGCATTGAATGAGATTTCATGGTGTATGATTGAAATAAAGAGTACATTGTAGTCCAAAAGGAAGTCTCCTTATTAGGCTGTTTGGCCAATAAAGCAACCTGGAAAAAAGGCCAAAAAAGCTTTCAAGCTGTTCCTGCATGACCATGGGAGCCAGAACATGCTGGGATTTGACTCAAAGCAGTATTAGTTCATTTCATAGTCACTTTATTTGTTTGAAAATAGTCAAAATCAGTTGTAGAACCAATAAAAAATTTCTATCTTAGCGGGAGAGGTGGGGCTTTTCTAAAAAAACTGAAACCTATCTGACGTCTCACTAAGAAGAATGCTACAGCCCATCAATCCTGTAAAAGCTGTTCTTTGCTAAATATGAACAAATTCTTGTGTGTCAAGTTAAGTACATTTTCTTCAGTGTCTTGCTCAGCCAGGTTCTGATGCTCCTCAGAGATGTTAGTAAAGTTTAATGAATGAAAAATTAAATGCAGAGTCAAAGCCAACACGATGCTGCTCATTAAAATGTCTGTTGAGAAGTTATTACATTTGAATTATATCTATAACCAAGGTTATGTGTAGCATCATACCTATAACCAAGGCCAATTTTTACAATTATCAAGGAATTTCCTGGGGTCTCAGGGAGGACTAGTGGTTAGACCACAGCGCTCTCACCGCTGCAGCCCGGGTTCGATCGCTGGCAGTGCACTCCCAGTGCTGGTCCCAAGCCCGTACAGAACTGGGGAGAGTTGCGTCAGGAAGGGCATCCGGCGTAAAACCTGTGCCAAATCAAATATATGTCCACCAATGATCCACTGTGGCGACCCCTAACGGGAGCAGTTGAAAGAGGAACAACAACCAAGGAATTTCTTGAATAATTTTTTTAAATATCTGAGTCATTTTGCATCATCCTGAAGAAAACGACAATGTGTTACAGTACCCCTGATACCCTGACATAAAATATATCACAAAATTCAGTTTTATGAACATTGTAATTTGACATTATGATTCATGAATTATGTTTACATCTTCCAGATGATGACCTATTTTACTATACATATGTTTATTTTTTTTAACCCTAAAGTTAAAAAAAAACAAAAAAACATTTGTTTTCTACTATTCACAAACACATACAAGGCATGTTTAAAGCCCATTTATTACTCTGATATCCAGATACAAATATTCCTCTTAGATACATGGTTTCAACAGCACAAATACTTTTGGAGTTGTGATGCCACCTCTTACTGGCATACGCAATCTGTTTCCACTGTATTCAATCAAAGCGCTTAAATCCTACCATGTACTCCTCAAGGCTTCTAACAACTGTTCTTGCGTCAGTGAAAACTTCAGTCATGGCTCAGTAGGAGTTCAGGCAGACAGACAGTCAGAGAGACAGAAAAACAGAAATAGAAATGGAGAGCAGTCTGAAAGAGTGCTCCTCTCATTTAGTTAAAACGCTCCCTAAACTCCAGTGGCGTGCTTGTATGATTGATCTGCGAACCGCTGATTTTATTTCCCCTTTTTGTGGAAAACGTTATGGATAGGTCTAAACAAGGCGTAATTGGCCAAACCGGCTGGCCACGCAGGACCTGCCAACAATCCAGGCTGCTCCCGGGGTTGGCCGCCCGGCCGGGGAAATATTGTGCATTAATTTCATTTAGTCTCTCCTTCCAACATCCAATGGTACAAGTTAATTAAATTGCTTGTCCATTGTGTTCATCCACTTACAAAGTTAATGATATTGTGCAGGAGGATTAAAGAGCGTTTTATAAAGCGTGCAGGATGGGAGCTGGCAGCCTCTACATTGCCCAGTTGAACCCTGTCAGTCGGCGAGGCCGGTGGCCCCCGTAATTAGCAGTGAAATGGATGCTTCCATCTGCCAATTTCCTGCCAGGCTCATCCGTCGTACCGAGGGCCCCTCCAACCTGGCCGCCCGCATGGGTCTAAAGCAATAAAGCTATCTTGCCAATGACATTCAACCAGAACGAATGAGAACTGGGGGGGAGAAAAATCATAATGCAACTATACATAATGTGAGTCAGACTTATAAGGAGGCATTTTAGAATGCCAGATTTCTTTTTCTTCCCTCCATGACACAGTTTTCTAATGCTCAAAACCAATTAGGTCCTACAGTACCGGTATAGGCCTGTCTAGTTTGAATAATATCATAGCAAAATTCCTTGTTGGGGTCATTTCATATGATGTATTAAAGCAGGACCAGTTTAGTTCCCGGGGCCAACATTGGACAAATCTGACTATTACTCTAAGCACAGTTTATACTGCAAAGTGAAGTGCCTGTAAAGTTGTCAAAATTATGGTGGACGAGAAAAGTCTGAAATTCTCCTTACTTGCACAAAATATGCCGAGGTTTTACATACAACATCAGTGGTTCTCAAACTGGGGTCAGTGAAGCACAGCCTGGGGTCTGTGATATTTAATTTAGTTACGGTTAGTTACAGAAATTCACAACCCACCATTATCAAAGTTATTATATTTATTATTGAATTCTTATAGTTATTAGTTATCCGCTGTACCTTAGATAATGTAGCCCCACTTAGAAGAAAAACAATTAAAGATAAGAAACTCGCTCCGTGGTATAGTGACCACACCCGCTCTCTAAAACAGAACGCCCGAAAGCTAGAGCGTAAATGGCACCAGACCAAACTCCTAGCGTTTAAAATAGCATGGAAAGACAGTATTTTAGCCTATAAAAAAGCTCTAAGGCAAGCTAGGTCCACTTACTTATCAACGCTTATAGAAAATAATAAAAGTAATCCTAAATTCTTATTTAACACCATAGCAGAATTAACTAGGAATAAGACATCGACAGAAATTTCCACAATAACAGCATACAAAAGTAATGATTTCATGAAATTCTTTGATAGCAAAATTAAAAACATTAGGCAGGAGATACAGGCCCAAAGTCCAAATTATACAATAGACTGGGAGGATAGACTAACCATAGATCAGAGCTTAGAAAGTTTTACTCCTCTTGAAGAGAATGATTTAATCTCGCTCATCTCTTCTGCTAAATCATCAACCTGTCTATTAGATCCGGTACCAACACGTCTTCTTAAGCAAATAGTTGGAACCGTAACTGAACCCCTGCTTAAAATAATTAACTCCTCACTGAGCAATGGGTACGTTCCAAAATCACTTAAATTAGCTGTTATTAAACCACTAGTGAAGAAACCAGACCTTGACCCTAACAACTTAACTAACTATAGGCCGATTTCAAACCTTCCCTTTCTATCTAAAATACTAGAGAAAGTAGTAGCGCAGCAGCTAATTTCATATCTACAAAGTAATAATATCTATGAACTTTATCAGTCAGGTTTCAGGCCCCACCACAGCACAGAGACAGCATTAGTCAAAGTAGTCAATGACTTGCTATTAGCCTCTGATCGGGGTTGCATTAGTCTATTAATTTTACTCGACCTTAGCGCAGCGTTCGACACTATCGACCATAATATCCTTCTTCACAGACTGGAAAAGGTCGTAGGAATTAAGGGCTCAGCCCTCGACTGGTTTAGATCTTATTTAACCGATCGCTATCAGTTTGTAGATTTAAACGGTGACCACTCAGCACGTTATCGAGTAGAATATGGCGTTCCGCAGGGTTCAGTCTTAGGCCCACTGCTTTTCACGTTATACATGCTCCCTTTAGGTAACATAATCCATAAACATAATATTAGCTTCCATTGTTATGCTGATGACACACAGTTATACGTCTCAGCTAGGCCAGATGAGAATAGCCAGTTAAAGAAAGTTGAGGCATGTGCGATAGACATAAGAGACTGGATGCTAAGCAACTTTCTCCTGCTAAACCCAGAAAAAACAGAGGTTCTGGTACTGGGACCACAAGCCGCTAGAAGTAAGTTTAGAGATCACACTGTTACTTTAGATGGTCTCTCTGTTTCAAGTAGTCTAACAGTAAAAGATCTCGGTGTGATTATAGACTCTAATCTCTCATTTGAGGCGCATGTAGATAATGTAAGCAGGTTAGCATTTTTCCACCTCAGAAATATTGCTAAGATTAGAAATATACTTTCGCTAAGTGATGCTGAAAAACTAGTCCATGCATTTATCACGTCCAGATTAGATTACTGTAATGCTTTACTATCTGGATGCTCATCTAGATGCATAAATAAGCTTCAGATAGTTCAGAACGCAGCAGCGAGGGTCCTGACTAGGACTAGGAAGTATGAGCATATCACGCCAGTCTTATCTACATTACACTGGCTCCCAGTAAGATTCCGCATCGATTTTAAAATATTACTCCTAACCTATAAAGCATTAAACGGTCTCGCTCCGCAGTATTTAAGCGATATGTTAGTACCTTACGTTCCGCCGCGCCTACTTCGCTCTAAGGATGCAGGCTGTCTATCAGTACCACGCGTTGCCAAAACCACGGCAGGGGGCAGAGCTTTCTCTTACCAAGCCCCAAAATTATGGAATAGTCTCCCAGTTAATGTACGTGAAGCAGACACGGTCTCAGTGTTTAAGTCGAGGTTGAAGACTTATTTATTTAACCTAGCATTTAGCGACTAGTGTTTTTATCAAAGGAGTAGATCTGGGGGACTCGTGGATGTTGAGTTTTATCTCCACACGGTGACTGTGAGTGTACCTAACCACTTTCCTTCTCCTTCTGCCGAGCTACACTCCTGAGCTGCCGGTGATCCAGACCTCCCCCCCTTCACTCTGGACCTGTCCACCGGCAATGCTTCATACCGCCACGAAAACGCTTCAGCTGTTTTCCATGGACTACACCAACACACATTGTGCTCACACACACGCACACTACAGTGTAAACCCATATGAGGATGGGTTCTCTGTTGAGCCTGGTTCCTCTCAAGGTTTCTTCCTATCACCATCTCAGGGAGTTTTTCCTTGCCACCGTCGCCCTGCTTGCTCATCAGAGACGGCACACACACACACTTCACTTTACTTTTGTTTGTGTAAAGCTGCTTTGAGACAATGACCTTTGTAAAAAGCGCTATACAAATAAAAATGAATTGAATTGAATTGAATTAGACTGTTTAATTGGTCCCTTGAATTTAATCAAAACCTCAGTAACTCAAAAACATAAATAATATCATCTTGACCCTAATGTGTCCTGCCAGTGGAAAGTTCAAGAATAAAACACTCTATGGCTCTAATAGATAGAAAATATATAATTGTCTACATTTAAATAATGTTCAAAGAAATAAAATCTGAACTTCGAGGGGTGCATGAATTTATTTTACAGTTAAAGAGGTTACAAAATATTTCAGAACCCCTTGCCTTATGATGCTAAGACCACGGCTCATGGTTTAATCAGCTTTCATCTTTGCATGCACACAGTAGGTACTGCATGAAGTATTGCATGAAGAACAAATATACACACATGACTAAGGCCATCAGTGAGTCTGCAAACACAGGCACCATATACTCAGATCCACAGGTCCTTCCACAAAAAGCAGTCAACGGTTACAGATACCACATACAATAAATCAGTCATTCCACCCCAGATAGCAATCAACAGTTTTCATATATTAAAAGGACAACTACTTCAGTGAGATATAATATCTTGATCACTCCCTGAAACCTCAATCCTCAAATAAACCAGTGATTTAAGTGGCTGGCATGGTGAATAACCACTCTCTCTAAGTAAATATGAGCCACTGAGCTAATCTCATCATCCCCCAAAGGCCCCGCATATCTGATGAATATTATCCACGTTATTAGATTTGCCAAAAAAGAAAAATCAAAGGCTGAACAATTGAGGGATCCATTAGTAATTAAAATGACATTACCTCGCTCTCTCTTTGTCCACTTCATGTGGCATTGCCAAGACCATCATTTGATTGTTTCGAATGCTGGGGGATAAAATGCTTTTAATATACTTAGGCTCATTAATGTAAATCATATTCCACTATGGATGTCCAATAATTAAAAAGAATATTTCAACTTGTGTCATTTGTTTCTTTTCAAAAGGTATCCTCATTAGATAGATACTTTTAGAAATGACAGGTCTAAAAGGCCATTGATTTTTCTTTATTCTCTGCTTCTGAAAATATTGTTAATGTTGACATCGAATGTTCATCAATCTAGATTATCATGCTATTTAATATGTGGCCTGCTCCTCCGATCGTCTGTTATGCATCTGATTGGATTAGGAGTGTATCAGAGGGAGGGAAAGCTACAGCCTTTTCAGGGGATTAGGAGACATGGATAGGACATGACAGCAAGGTGTCACATGTAATCAAAATCTAGCAGAAGGAAAGATGTACTAAGTTGAACCTGGCTGGAATTGCAGTCTTCTGTGCAATATAAATATGTGGATCAGTTTCTTTATAAAGGTTCATATAGGAAGTGCTTGCTTGCCGTCTCTGGGTTCTCCAGCTTCATCAGTGAATAACAGGGCACGTCACAGCTAGACAACTAATCCGAGAATATATGCATCCAAGCTGAACGCATATGCCAGTTTCCCATCACGTAACGCAACCTGTGAGAGTAGGAGGTGGTATAAGCCTAAACCTAGGCTTATATCATTTGATGTTAATTTCTACAGGATTACACGTGAACAAAAACACAGCGAGTTTGTTTTAATGGCAGTCTGTACGCTTAAACGTGAGCGTGCCAATATTTTAATTTATACTGAAATTACAGAGACGTCAGAGTGCAAACTTTATCAGATGGTAAGGAGTAACATATTTTCTGTGGCTGAAGCTCAAACGATATTCTACACTATGCATGTAGGACACTATGTAGGGAGTACAGCACCATAATGTTACCTTATATAGATCGCAAACAAAGCGACTAGGAATTTGGGATTCACGATAACTAGAAGATTGCAGATTTTATGCTTAAATCACGGTTAAGAAATGTAAAATTAAGCTAAAAAATGATAAGAAAATATTAGTATGGACACAATTTAGAAATTTTACTGTATTATGTGGGATAAAATTGTGATGTTGCTGCTTAAATCTGCCAGAAAAAGTTTGTTTTGAGAGAGATAGAAACTTTAACATGCAGTCACTACACTTTTCTGATTCCAGCCAGAGACATTGGCTAGATGAGTCTGTGCGATTGCTCTTGACCAACGGGCTACTTGCACTTAAGGCTTTGACGTATTGCCGTTTTGAAATCTCATGCCTCCGGTAGCACTGTTTACATTCGGCTGTATAGCGAGACAACAATGTCCAACGTTTGGGTTTTTTAGTCTTAGACAAAGCATACAGTCTGACACTTTTCTCTAGCTTACTAAAAGGAGCTTTGCAAGTGTTCTTGCATATATGATAAAAGTCACTGACAATCATTTTCGGGATCTCCTGCAGATACACAGGGTGCAAAACGGCGCTGTTGCCATTACGGTAGACGAGCCGGAAGCAGAAGTGCCATTTTGGTTATTATGGGAAAGTGTTTGTGAATGCATGTGTAGCCCATTGAAGAACAGCACTATCTGTAGCTCCACCTACAGTATTTGTCATGACTTGGCTCGCATTATGCCTGGCAAGAAGGATAAACAAATCCAGTACAGGTACTTCCGTATGGCACAATACATCAACAAACCAAAATCAGAAGAGCAAATCAGAAAGCTCTAAATTCCAAAGTACAACAAAACGACAGCAAAACCAAAAACACAACAGCATTAATTCAAAACAGAAACAAGAGAGATGATGGATGCTTACAGTATGAGACAATATGAGCCTAAATTAATCTATTCATGCTTTTATTATCTTTATTAAGGGCAGGATGTTATTTTACATATGCTGTCAGCTTTTCACAGCATTAATAAGAGTATGTGAGTGCTAAAACCTGCCTAAAGAAAGCTGGGTTATTTAAAAAAAGAATTATTGCTCACGGTAATACAACTAATTTGGCATTAAATCATTTTTGCTAATCTAACGAGGTAACAGACTGAAAAAGTGCAATTCTTTTTCCTTGTAGTAGTCATATGCCACGGCCAATCAGCAAGTTATGTGAACAGGATAAGGATCTACTGTTTCCATTTTGAGTTAACGCTGCAGTGTTTTTGTTGTGTTTCCAAATTTGCCGTTGTGTTTTTGGTTTTGTTGCTTTGTTTTCTGACTTGGTGTTGCATTTTTGGTTTGGTAAATACTGTGTAACATTTCAAACTGAAACGCTTCACTATCAATAACTTGAATGAAGTCCACTGTATAGACAATCATTTTCTCTTTTTTCCACAGGATTGGCATTACCGGTAGCTTGTATTTAATTTCATTCCCGTGCATTCACTACATCTTAAATGTCTTGAGTAAAGCCCAATCCACAAAATCCTCCACCGCAGGTCTGGCAATAAAATTCCTTATAGAGCAGTGCCAAAATGGCCCTGGACACTGTCCACTGCAGGTGTGGAAGTGTCTCTGCTGCAGATTGATTAGGCATCTCTCTGGCACTACCCTGACAGGTCGTAGACTAGGCAGGCGATTGGCGACACAACCGCAGGAAGTGCCTTTGATTCAAGCGTTACATCCTAGTGGCCTTGCAATGACATACTGTCCCCTCCAGATGTCCAATTCGATACAGCTTTATAGCAGTGGGCCACAATAAAATATACTGCTGAGACATCTTAATACCATACATCAGTCTGTTTGGGGAAAAATTTATCAGTACGTTTCTCATTTTCTGATGCTGTCCTCTCCAATCACACAAGGCTATTCCAAAATGAGACCACATGGCCCCTCCACAGTACCACTACATTTATATGACCACATATTGCTATGCTCAATCAAAACATCAATTGTGGAGCTGTTTGGCTTACAATCCAGGAGGGTCCGTACAAATCAAGTTCCAGGTTTAAAGTTTAACCTCAGGGGACGGAGTATAATCTGTCGCATTTTGGAAAGCCACACTGAATTTTCAAGCCTTAAAGAGTTGGCTGAGAAAAGGTATCGTTCCGCGAGCGAAGCCGGCCTCCTTTTCCACAGCTACTGTCAGAGGCGTTTTCGCGACACAAACAGTGAGCACAGAGCCGTGAAGCTTTACAGGGAGCGGAGAAAAAGCCGCTCACTTTCCCTCATCTCCGCTAAGTCCCGGCTCCGGACGGTATTTGCTGCGTCTTTGTCTTTATGTAAAAGCAGATGCCTGCCGATGATGTGTTATGTAAAGTTGGCCGGGCCTGAACGGGATATCCTCCATGCTAGCTTAGTTATACTTCAGTGCATCGGCAGAGAGGACGAGGGAGAAAGAGAGGGCATGGGGAGGCTACGCTGGCAGTTGGTAGAAAGGTTTCTCTGATAGAAATTATGCCATGCAAGAGGGTGGGGGCGGTATATAATAATAATAATAGTGATTAATAAAAAAAAGAGGAGTTTCTGTACGCAGATGTTCTCTTGAATCATAAATAGGAGTTGTTCCCAGCCTTTCGGGGGTAAAGCCAGAAAACGGGCAGAAGGAACAGATAGCAGGGAGGCAGAAAAGTCTGGAAAGTTCTTTAATAAAACCCATTGTTTAGCACCAGTGCCTCCCATTCTTATATTTTATATGGAACTCTACCACAACAGCCTCATTCTACTCTTTCTCCATTAGTTTAATATATGGTTCAGGTTATAATTTTCTGTAATTCTGCTTAAACTGTCAAGAAGGCAAAACAAACAAATATCTTAAAATGCATTAATCAGCTTTCGGATTGTTGAATGGGAAAAAAAAAATCATCTTTCAGAATGAAAGCGTTTAGGTGTAGATTAATTATGCCAAATCATATGGCAGAAATATTTAGCCAGTCATTTATCATTTTCAATGTCAAGGTACATTGAAATGTCTGATGAACTAATATTCTAATCTGTACTGTTCAGTACACTGTGTACTTAGTGTGTGTATGCTTTTAATGATTAACTGACAAATAACGTATCGACTGTACAAACCTGAAATCCTATTCAAAGTTACCATCTGTGAGATATAATTGTATCCATAAGGCCATCCATTTTAAACAAATTCTCCTGAGTATAAAAATTTTATATTTTATCGGAAGGGAACAGTGTTTGGAGTTGTGAGAGTTCTCAATCGCTTGAGAGCCTCTTAATTGGTTAGAGACATGAGATTTTTCTCAAAGAATGAACCCGATACATGTCAGAACAAGCGAGGTAAAAGCGCAGGAATGTAATTAGGCCGTTAAAATTAAGGAGCTGAATACAACTAAAAGAATATAGCATCCAATCTAATTACAGGAGCATTTAACGAGGTACTAATTAACTGAGGATGGCCACACACAAGCAAGGCATTGTGGGCAAAGCTTGTGCATGAGCTGCGCTGACACGGGGAGCCTTTGTTTGTGATTAAAGTCCGCTTGGAAAGCATTAGAATCTGAAATATGGTTATGTTTACTTGCTGGCTTTATGAGTGGTCTTCTCTGTCCAGAACAAGTTCACATGGAGGTTTCCCATCTTGGCCAGGTGGCCTGTGAATGACACTCATTCATCTCAATTCCTTCTCTTCTTCTATCTCGTTCACTCACTCTCAGGTGCAGTCAATCTTACAGTAAGATACAGCTGTTGCTGTTTGCTCCGAGTCACATGGCTTACCATCCGAGCACACTTTAGCCCTACACTGATAAAGGCGCCCATTCAGGAAACATCACTGGCTCCCAATTTCAGTCAATTCTCCCATACAAGCACAAATGTTCCCATGTAGCAGTTTTTTTTTATTTATTTTTTATCATAAAATCTCACCCATCACCAATAATGCAATGTGTCAGCTCATATTTGACCCTTTTATTAGCATCCTTTATGAGCAAACTCTGTCTTATGATCCTCATAACCAGAAAAGCACTCTCTTCCAATAATCTTGAATACACTGTATTAATTTTCCTGACAAAAATCAATTTAAAAGGGGTCCAGACGAGAGAAGAAGGAGCTCATTATGGGTCTCGGAGATGCTATCCTCCCATATTAGGAGCATCTAGTTCATTTACAAGATACACTTTGCTGCTGTTAGGACAGGGTGCACGACAAAGTCATTGTTCATTCCCCTGACTCGGGTTAAGAGCCACTTAAAATCAATTGGTCTGTGAACATTTAATATTGTTAGAAAACGAGAGGCTAAAACCATTCCAGTGATTTGCTGTGTGTTTATCTTCCAATAACCACAGCGGGAAAGCTTATAAAGCTAATTAGTTTTTGCAAAGACCTGTAAGGAATATGCATCACAAGAACATTTAGGCAGGATATGCATTTCTCTTCCACTCATTCATGTATAGCAGACTATAAATAGATTGAAGAATACCAAGCCTGGGCCAAGACGTCTGTTAGGTTCAGTGAGGGATGATTAAAATATGCTATATTTTGACAGAATGCATTATTATATGAGCCTATGTTTAGCTGGATAACTTCATTGCAACACAAGAATAAAGAGAAGCAGACACAGAATTCGAAAATCAATCACAGACAGAAGCCATCAATTAAACCAGAAGCTAGAGAGAAACGTAGGGAGCGACTGAATGAGAGCAGAGGAGCAGTCAAGTCTGGTATGTGTTCAAAATCTGATGCACAATACCTGCTAATTCGATTAAGTGCTTGCCGTGAGTAGTGCCTGTGGTTATGGGTTGATGTAAATGCACAGCCAGTTGAGTAAACATTGCACAAGCATTAGAATAAGGTGATTGGATAAGAGAGGAGAGTGAAAGGCCCAAGGCAGAACACATAGACCCCTGCCAAGTCCATTATGGGTATTGAAGACATCCTACAATCCAACAGCACGAGTTTCAGATGCCAGAGAAGTAAGATGGTGGTGGTCAGGGTGCATTTCATCCCTGAAATGGTTCCACCTTTGGGGCACCACAGCAAAGGTAATATAAAATGGAGATAAAAACAGAAGATGAAAAGTTCACTTATCTCCCACGTATACAAATATATCTCGTTAAATAAATAAAAAATAAAGGGCAGTGAGAACAAGGCGTGTGCTTTGACATGAACACAGGGCCAATGTGAGAACATCATGTCGCTTTCATCTGCAATTTTAAGAAAACGTGGCCACTAAATACGGAACTGAATACAAATACATTATTTGAATTGAAGAGAAAATGTGTGCTAAATGGATACAAACTACAAACTTAATAACTGCCAGGCCAAGAGTGTGATGGTTTAAATTAGGCTACTAGTTTGTATATATTTTGAGGAAATAGAACCAACTGAATTTGACAGAAAATACTGCAGACGGGTACAAACTAAAATAATAAGTACAAACAAATAAACGAACAAAAATAGTCTGGTGCACATCTCCAGCTGAGACAAATAATGAACTCGAGCTGAGGATGAGAAACTGTCAGAGGCAGAATTCACACATCATGTTGACAGTGCTGGCATTTCTACATTCAAATATGATGATTTAAAAAAAAAAATAAAAAAAAAGATACAGATAAAGATACAAAAATACAGAGAGCTCGATCTCTATCAGGTGAAACAATAACTTTGCCATCAATCGCAAACATTAAGTAACAAAATCCAATATATCCTCAAAGACAATCAGCTCTCCTTGTGTGTATTCTCAGTAAATGTATGTAAGGTCACTACCTCTAGATATAATTAGAGGCTGTCTGTCAAAAAAACCCATCATCATTGTTTCTCTTACCTACTAAGAAATGAGAAATGGTTGGGATTTAAAATAACGATTTATCTGTGCTATTAACCACACGTACGTGCCATATCTGCACCCGGCTGTGCTCGGCCTCATGGGAAAGCTCTCCTCTCTCGCCTCAGAATCACGAGCAACCAATGAGAGAGCAATGAGAGGAAACGAGGGAGGAAAACACACTTGTCCTCAGTTCACAATGTTGGGATTAGGGGCTGATGGCTCCCTGAAGATCCCCCTCCTCCTACATGAGGCACCTGTGCAGGTCCGTCTGTGTGCAGTGTGAGAGTGTGTGTCTGTGGCAATATATATACACTTTAGCAGTGAAAAGGTCAGGCCAGCAGGATGAGACGGGCAAACACGACCGTGCGAGACCCAGAGTCCAAGGATGAATCACATGAGACCTGGTGCATGGCAGTGAATGAGTAACCCAAACCCCATTATTCCCCTCTTCCCCGGCACAGCCTCAGATTCATGCTGCTGCATGCTGCCAGTTCATTAGCAGGAAATATCATTCTTATCCTGACGGGCCCCTGGAGGCCCCCAGAGGACCTGCAAACCGTGTTTAATTCCACATCATCTGCTCCACCGAGGGCCTTAATATGGGCCTGTGTGATCAATACTATATCACTGTAAATTAAAATGACAATTTAAAAGTAATTAAGCTGCTCAATGCTCGATTCAAATGTCATTATTTGCGCAAGAGGGGAAGCCGAGGCTGCCGCGTATGCTCTAAAGTGTGTGTGTGGGTGTGTATGTGAAGTGTGCTGCTTACTCAAATATATTAAGTGGTGCTACGCTATCTGTCCCTGAGACTGCTAGAAATGATATGACGGAGGTCTTAACAATAGCAGATGAAGTCTCCACCTATGACATACTGGGTACCTCAGGAGGATAACCCAATCACAGCAATCTGATTTAGAGCTCCAAACCCAATTAGAGCAGTACCGGATGAGAAGTGACACGAAGAGAACACAGAAAATAACCACAGTTGAAAGAGAAAGTGGTTTTTCTACACACTGAAAGAGGCAAACGTGGACAATAAAAAAATGCCATTATGTAATAAATAACAGTCTAAGGTAATTTAGTTATTTATTACTGATGTTCCTCTCAATGCATATTGAGGTCATTTTAAAAATTGGTACAGGTTTCATGATGATAAATTCAATGGTCTGTGGTCATACAGAGAACTATTAAGGGATTTTTCCCTAGACATTTCAAGTTTTTCCTTTACTCTTACTACAAATATTAAAACAGTTATTTGGATGACTACTGTTAGTTTTACTCAGATTATTATTCTTTAAATAACTGTACATTTGACTATGGTTTTTGGCTAGTTTTATACACAAAGCTGTGCGCACACTTCACCGAATTAACAGCAATTAGTTAAAAACAATAAGAGCAAAATTTAAAAACAATAAGAGAGACTGGGCAAGGCTGAGCATTAACACTCTGAAGTGCACTAACGGCATTACATCTGCTCCACAAAGCTCTTTTTTTCCTCAAATGACCCAGAAGATAGTGTAAAAGGCTTCATGTCATGTATGATACTCTGTATTTGCAGACCTAGTGGGCCAGAGAATGTCAAGAGAGAATGCTAAAACAGCTAGAGAAGGCTAGCAAAGTTATAAAAGGAACATGAAATGAATCCAGGACAATATCCTCCAACTTTACGTATCAATATTAGAACTGTAAATTCACACAAAGACTCACACGTACTGATGTCAAGGTGAAAACAACTCATTCTTTTAACTCTGAGGACAGTCACTGCTTGTCCTCAATCTCTCACGCTCGCATTTAACGGCTAATGGTCCATATGCTAAATACAGCTGGTTCTGTTGATCTGAAAGGTGACTGATAAAAATTCAAAACCATGATTGTAATGCTGAACAAGCCTCAGGCCCATCACTACTGACTAAGACGAAACATCTGGTCGTTTTTTTTGTTCACTTTCTGCGCGACTCTCCTTGATCAGGGAACTGCTGTCCGCACTTGAGGGCTCTTCGAGTACTAGAATGCATTGGCTTAATGAATTATTAAATGGGAGTCAATAATGAATAAATAAGAAAAACAAAGGCAAGCTTTGGGTATTTAATTTGCAGAGGTGGCACAGAGCATTGCTAATGAGCTAAGCTTATAGCCGCCATGGGGTTCAGCTCTTAGCCCATGTGGGTTTTTTTTCTGCATGCTCTTCTAAACGCAGAGTCGATCCATCACAGGAGCTGTTGACTTGAGTTTCTGCAGTCAAACGTATTAATTATCAGCTTGTTCTCAGCCCCAGGGGTAATGATAGAGGACTCTTAATCAATGCTCATTGTCACAGCTACTTTTTATGTGGTTAATTGAAAACTGGTGACAATGGAGGAACTTTTTCCAAAGTGTTAAAAAAAAGAGGCCACATTTTAAACTACTCTTACTTGCTGTTTTTAATTGAGTTAAGTAAAACACTGCCACAGGTTAACTACATGGTTTTAGTGCCTAATATTTGGCAACCCTTTACAGGAACATCCAGGTATCAAGGTTAATGTTCTCATTAGGAGAAATGAAAGCAGTCTAAACAACACTAGTATATAGTTAATGGTCACCATGACCCATGACAAACATTTGTCTTGCACATTTATTAAGACACAAACATAATATTTATATCCAGCATACATTCATGCCTATGAATATTCAAGGTAAGGCAACATTTAAGCATTTAAGCAAAAATGTTGATGGAGCATAAACATATATGCGTATATATTCACTGCTGTTATTAAAAATATATATAGAAATAATAAAATTGCCAAGGCCACGCCCCCCCCCACCCCCCACCCCCCCCAGTAAGCTGCCAGCTCAAGGGTAAGCAAAGTCAGTTCAATATAATTAAAGCGAGCCTTTTAGAGGACATCACAATTTTAAAGGCATCCATGTATACAGGAAATGCACACCTTTATATCTCTTTGCTCATACAGCCTTGCCAAGGACATTGGCAAAAAATTAAATGCCTTTAAAATGCAACCACAGAGTGAGTGGGGGTGTATAGATGGCATACATTAAATCACAAAGTTTCAATCAATATATGAAACTGACAACAAGAGAAGACATGCAGAGCAGGTTTCACTTGATCATCTCATCATGTCCTACTCTCCTATAAAGTCACCGTTGATGAAAGTGGTTCTCTTATGAAGTAGGTTTAAGTTAACCAGACTAGCTGGTTTCTCCTGTAAAGTAGGTTTGAGTTAATCAGTTTGGCTTCTCATGTAGAGCAGGTCTGAGATTTTCAGATTGACCCATTATAGTGTTTTATGGTGTTTTATAGCATCTTTAAAGATTTCATCAGACTGGCTCTGCTTTAGAGTAGGTTTTTATTTTGTCAGACTGAGCCATGGTGTGATTTGAGGTGATTAGACTGGCAGTGCTATAATAGTGCTGTAGGCTTGATTTAAACAGGTTTGAGTAGATCAGGTAGGCTCTGCTGTTTGGGCAGATTTGAGTTGATCATATGGACTCTGCTGTTTGGGCAGATTTGAGTTGATCATATGGGCTCTGCTGTTTGGGCAGATTTGAGTTGATCATATGGGCTCTGCTGTTTGGGCAGATTTGAGTTGATCATATGGGCTCTGCTGTTTGGGCAGATTTGAGTTGATCATATGGGCTCTGCTGTTTGGGCAGATTTGAGTTGATCAGACTGATTCAACTGTTTGGGCCGGTATGTGTTTGATCAGACAGATTCAACTGTTTGGGCAGGTTTGAGTTGATCAGACAGGCTTTGCTGTTTGGGGAGATTTGAGTTGATTCTACTGGCTCTGCAGTTTTAGCAGATTTAGCTGATCAGACAGGCTTGCTGTTTGGGCAGATTTGAGTTGGTCAAACGGACTCTACTGTTTGGGCTGGTTGATTTTGATTAGACATTTTTGCTGTTTGGGCAGATTTGAGTTAATCATACTGGGCTTGATGTTTCGGCAGGTTTGAGTTGATCAGATGAGCTTGCTGTTTGGGCAGGTTTGAGTTGGCCAGATGGGTTCTAGTGTTTGGGCTGGTTTAGTTAATTAGACATTTTTACTGTTTTGGCAAGTTTGAATTGATCAGATGGGCAGTGCTGTTTGGACTGGTCTGGGGTGATCAGACTGGCTATTTTGTAAAGCAAGCTAGATTTAACCAGACAAGCACTTGGTAGTGAGGTTTCATTTCATCTTGATAAACTGCCCCTTGCTAGTGACTTGATCAGTGCCCCTTGCTAGTGATAAAGTATCCTCTTGAGTTACAAGCCTGACATAATCAGATGGGATCCCCCTGTTGCATGCGTGTGAGGAACAGATTCTCTATTATTTCTTTTATATATCATACTATGCATCATATTTTACATATATACTTGAGTTGGAGATGGGTCTTGGTAAGCACGACTGAGTTCATCAGACAGGCTCTGGGGTTGAGTCATGTATGAGTTAATCAGATTGAATTTTCTTTATAGAAGACTTGAATTGATCAGCCTGACCCACTATAAGCAGGTTTAAGCTGATCAGACTGGCTCTCTGGCTTTAGTAGGGGTCTTAGTTGATCAGACTGAAGTATATATATGAGCTGATCATCCTGCAGTGGCAGTAAAAAAAAAAAAAAAAAAAATGGAGATGAGCTGGCCAGTGAGATCTACACTACACTTGTGAGCAGCTCTAATCTCAAGCCTCCTTCTCAACACTACTGACAGCTGCTGAGAGATAAGCACTGTGCACGAGCAAGCTTTTCATATCACGAGCACCTGGAGTGTCTATTCGTATTTGAGAAGAATGGTCACGTGATCTGGTCATGCTCCCAAAAAGCATAATCTCTTCCATAGAGACAGAGAAAAAGAGCATGAATTCAGGTTCTGATGGGGCAACAGCACTGACAAAGGGATCAAAATTCTCACAAATGCATCTAGCTTGCAGGAGTGAAAAAACATGTTGTTTTGGATGTTCTGTTTGTGCATGTGAGTGTGGAAGGGTGAAACTCTGTGTGTGTGTGTGTGTGTGTGTGTGTGTGTGTTTTAGAAAGGTCCCATTGGGAGGCAGCCTCTTTTTTCTCTAGAGAGCATGAGTGTGAGAGGCTATAATAGCAGGGAGATTATGGAAATTAAACCAGAGAGATTAGCTAATGGGAATATAATAGGCCTGGGAGCCTGGGTCAACCGTACTAGCCTCAGCATGCAAATGAAGATGAGCTGGAATCAATACGCTTTGGGAAAATGAGGGGACGGATCAGAGTAAAACCCTGGGATTCGTATCAAATCACTGCATAGCAGATCATATTTATAACATACACACTTTGACTTCATTTTTTCTGTATTTTTGCACAATTCTGCACAGAATTCTGATAGATGTTTGATTATCTTAGGCACAACATGGGATAAGGCTATTAGCTATTTGGCCTAATTTGGCCTCATTCTCAATACCAAAACTCACTGGGCTCAGGGAGTGTTTGGCAATACAATTCTGTGTTGATACATTCAAGCAAATCTAGTCGGAATTAAAATTTGCACCACTGAAATATATCTATGCACAAGTTATTGGAAATGCTTGTTGTCAGTAAACAACACATGGGTTCAATAAAATACAACAGGTAATAAGATAAGAACGTATTTCAAATCCAATCCAGTACTCACCCGGGATTTCAGGTCAGCATCAGCCCTGATACCGATACACACAATGGGATTAGTACATTCCTAATCTGAATATCATGTTGACACACCATATGTTTCGCATATTTCTTTCAGATGGCAGCACATCTGTGCTCCTTACACAGTACTAAATGCCATCATTTTGTTACAAGCTACACATGATATTGACTCAATCAGTACTTTTAAGGATTGGATCTAATTTGAAAACAATATTTGTGCTTGGTCACTAAAATGAAATTAAAAGCTGCCAGTTAGAGCAGTTTCCTACTGCAGCTTTAAAAGCTATATCTAAGTATAGTCCAAATATTTCCCCATATCCTTCCCACAAATATTTTCTTTATCTGTGCATTTCTTTTTGCAATTTTGCAGCTATAACTCAGGACACTTGTGTTCGGCTGGATTTCCTCTGCACAACCTCTCCTCTTTCCCTCTTATTCTCATTCCAGCCAGCGTAGCAGGCCCATCCATCAGTAGCTGGGCACAGGACACCTCCTGCCTGCTCACAAATGCATGAAGCCTGCAATAAAATTAACCTTGTGGCAATTGTTTTCTCACAAGTTTGATGGTCCGGTGGCAGCTCATCTGTTAGTGAAGGGATAAAAAAAAAAAAAAAGAAGAAAAAAAAAAAGTCAAGCACAGATGTGCAAAAAACGATGAGCACAGGGCCACGTCGCAGCCGAGCTAGCATAGGATTATTGAGTCGAGACCCAATCAATCAGCAAGTGAGAAGACAAAGAACAAGGCATATATCTGAATGATTATTCAGGCATGTAACACAAAGGGCTAACAATGCCACTGCTGGAGAACTGAGGCGTCTTAATTGGCCATTTGTTCTCATGAAAACTCTTACTTAGGAAAGCCAGAGCTACATATCAAAGTCACAAAACCAAGGTAGATAAGGTTAAATAATAAAATGTGGTCATGGGTGGGCAACATGGCAAAAAATATCATATCGGGAAACGCTATACGTACCGTATATTATATACTGTAGGTTGGTTAAAAGAGTGCCAGAAAAACAACAGCACAGCAGCACTGCCAGTGCTTCATGACAATGCGACAATAAACATATATATAATATTATAACAAATTATTTTGCTTAATACTGAAATCATCAATATTAGTAGCACAACTATTTGACCAATTTGAGAACAAATAGCACTATATTACTTCATCAGCATATCATTTTAAATTAACAAGTAGAAATCCTTTAATCAAAATAAGACCAGACGATAAGACTTGAATGCAAAAATATAAAGACAATTAGAGTCCAATTAATTTTACAAAACATGGGGAATGTGGAGCAAGTGATTTAATGCATCAGAGTTATTCAAAACTGTATCTAATGCCAATAACCCAATAATCGGGTTTGAGAACAAAAAAAAAAGAAATTGAGTAAAATATTGCCTTAGCAATGCATAAAAAAACCTGGAAAACCTTGAATTACTTTATTTGATGTCTAGAAAAGTAAAGTATTCATCATTTGGTACACCACTATATTTTAAAATCTATTTGGATATTGTGAGTGATAAAGGGGTACTGGTGCTAATGATGTCTTCAGTAATTCTCAAGATTATCGATATTATGTAAGGAATAAAGCACAGCAGCGTAATCTGTTGCAGCCTGATGCACCCCAGATTGTCTATTTCTCTATAACAGCACGGTAATTAAACAGTAATTTAGCAAATGATTACATTTTAGATACATCACTTTTTATTATTTGTTTATAGTTACATATGTTGTAGAATGTCATCCAAAAAAGTTAGTTCCTGTTATCACTTATTTTATAGCAGCTATAAACATTCCCCGATCAGCCTCTCTTTTGTTCTCTCTTTTACTTAATAAGACAAAAAACACTTGTCATGTCACAGAGAAACAAAAAAGTTACTTCCTGTTATCACTTGCATTATAGCCGCTATAAACAGTTGTTCCCTCATCAGCCTTTCTTTTCTCCCCCTCTCTCTTTTAGTAAAAAATGCAGTTTGTCACATAACTGAGAAACCACAAAGCCCCCTATCATGAAGACTTTCCCAGATCGGAAAACTTGTTTCAAAATTACAAAGCGCTTAAACTGGAGACTCCTTCCATAAATTCTAAAGAAACCTCCTTGCAAAAGTTTTACTATATCAGCAATTACACAAGCAATCCATTTATGTGGCACATCTGCCATCATGTTTCTGTGTAAGTTGTTACTATAGAAGTAATAACATACTTGAAAAAGCAAATTAATAATAAATAGCAGAAAGAAAATTGTGGAAAATTAATCAACACCTATTGACCAATCAGAATCGAGAATTAAACTGCGCTGTGGTATAAATAATCATATGAATAAAGTTAAATCGGATTTTTAAAAATCTTCTAATAATTCTGTGACACAATTAGAAGGTTTATTTTGACCCATGTGATCCAAAAAGGACATCATGTAATACTGTACACATGTCTACTGCTACATGTACTGTATAATGACAACGGAACACTTAATGACCATTCAGACAACATTCTCTGTGAAGTGTTAATGTGTGGTTGTGCTGAGAGACATGGAGATATACACGACACATCCTCATATTTAACCACACACTGATCATATTTACACACCCCGCAACTGCAGCCTGACCTACTGTCATCAGATAGAGATAGAGAGATGCCCCAAGTATGTGTGTGTGTACGCAGGGAGTGTTGTTGAAGACATAGAAAGATGGGGGGAGGGCTGAAAAAAAATCCTTCAGTGGGTGTTTATTTGCTCTCAACACCTCCTGAGCGATCAATATTTTTAATTTGGGACCGAGTTATTATTTTTCACATCACTGGGCTGGGGAGCAGAGTAAAGTGGCTCATATTTTAGCGTTAAAAAGATCGATATGACAGGCTCACCTTCACTGGGCTTCATGCTCTCTCTCTTTCTCTCTCTCACACACACACACATATATACACACACATACACACACACAGGAGTCACACCAAGGGCCACGCACCATAATGTACACAGAGCAGCAGGCCCCCTGCACGCTCCAATCACATCATTATCTGTGTCTGGCGAACACGTAAACACACACACACCCATCTGATTTACTCCTCACCCTATATCTTGATGCCCCCGCTAAACTAATCCAACCATATACACACCACTTTATCAGCCTGGTTTTATGAGGCCCCTGGCTCTGCACCCGTGTGTGTGTTTGTGGGGGGGAACAGAGAGGGAAAACACACATAAGTGGATGTTATGGGCTCATTGCTGCGATAGTGCCGAGGAGAGCGTGAACTCAGATTCCACAGATTAGGCTCGCTATAATAAAGGCATTCGTTTTCCACCCCTCTGTACAATCTATTAATTGTGTGTATATTTCAGCCCAAATTTTTTCCAGTGAGCCCCAGCTTGCCTTATCCCCTTAATAATTCACTTCTGATGGCAGACTCATCGATTGGCGCTCAACATATGTCTAGGGAGAGAGTGTGTGCGCGTGTGTGTGTCGGGGTCGGGCTGAGTGGATGTGTGTGCTGTGTATTTGCACTCCTGAAAGCTTGACTGATGGCCTCGGAGAGTTATGGCGCTACAATATTGCTCCACTGACATCTCCTCCATTCAAATAGCCTCACTGTGCTCTGTACTTCGCACCATATGAGAGCCTATGGAATTAGTTTGCCATATTTTAACCTGGTTATGCATGCGCCAGAATGTTTTGACAAGAGGAAGAAAAGTGTGTGTGTGTGTGTGTGTGTGTGTGGCTAGCAGCATTACCCTATGCAGTTGTTACACAGCTTCCTCATGACCTTACCACATCAACCTCAATCCACTTCTTCAGCACAAACGAGGCACAGATAAAGAAACGATAGAGAAAGAGCTCTCTGCATGTGTGAAATATTACAACTGAAATGAAAACACTGACAAGCCATCCTAGCTCCACCTCTCTGTTAGAACTATATGAATTGTCTTGTAAAGTAAAAGTAAGAACTGAGGCAGCTCTGTTCTGACTCAAGGTGGTGCTATTTTCAGGGCCGGAAAAATGTAAACAGAAGCCTGAAATTAAGAAACTAGCCATATCCAATGCATAGCAATATTCTGAATCAATACATTATCCCAGGAACACAAGGTATGAGGTGGGAATACACCCTGGATAGGACGTCAGTCCAGTCAACACACACACACACACACACACACACATTCACATTTAGGAGCAGTTTAGAATTGCCTCTCCACCTTCCAGCATGTTTTTTGGTGGTGAGTGGCTCATTATAGATTTTTACAAACCGCATCTTTAAAGCATTTCTGTGCAATTTATTGGCAATAGTGACTTTAAGCAATTGGAACTAAATCTGTGTTCAGTGCTACGGAGGAGTGTTGTACAGTCTTTGGCTAAGAAAATGTCATTTATATAGAAGGCAAGAGAAAATAAGTTAATGAAGCCGCATCAGTAGATAAACTAATCTCAGAGGAAGAGTTTATACTGTTGTATGATGCCAGCAGGTCCATTAACTTGGATCGTTATGAGCAGAGGCTGACATATCTTCAGAAAAATGGATTACATTATGAGTGTCTTTGATCAAATTGCTCTGAATGCACTGAAGATATAGTGCGATTATCTAGTGTAAATATAATTCTAATTCAACACACATTAAAACATAAAATGACTCGACTAAATATTTGCGTGTACATCAAACTGGAGTTTTTGCTCTTGTAGGACCAAGGCCATCAATTCTCAAAATCCCTCATATTGTCCTTGATACAACGATGCCAAGAAAGTTATATTAATCTATATAACTTATATAAAAAAAGAACAAATCTATATTGTAAACTCTTGAACACAAACAGCAAAACTGGCTAAATTGGAGTTGAGGTAAGAAAGAGAAGAAATAGGGGATTAGCAGACTGCTCCAGGTCTTCCTGGCAACACCACCACCAATACCCCTAGCCTCTCTCAGCTCTGTGCGAGGATAAGACAGCATGTTAACAGTCTTCAGCTAGCTGCCCAGGACACACTGACACACTGCTGGCTTCTAGCCATTACTGAGATAAAGTTTCATGGCCTGACAGAGTGTCTTTTCCTGTCTTCTCGATAACATCTGCTGCTGTAACACAAATGTTTCAGCAGCCCAAACACAACTTACACCAGGGAGATAACATGCCTTGGTTTACTCTGAACAGAGCACACACACTCTGACACTACCAAAGACACGTGTTTATGTCGACTTTCACTGAAGGCTTGACTGATTTGCACTGTAAGGACTGCAGCTATGAAATCATTACGTTTTAGTGTCTGTGCACTAGATGAGAATATTAGCCTGGATCTGACACACATATGCAAACACAGTAGTTAAATATTATCAATATTTACTGAAAATCTGTCTAATTTGCAGGTCTGTCTAATCCTATGCCCAGAGGAAATGTCAAATTCTGTGGCAAATCAGACAAGACACTAGGACAGATTACGCTGTCACACAGAGCTGATCCTTGTCACTGTTCAAGATCCACAATTCCTGTCACACGATAATGTCTCATTCTCGCTCCAATTCAGCCGCCGCTTATCTGCTGGGTGGGAATGAAGACGGACAAGTTTCCAATTAAAACGTCTGGGAGAGACAAAGACCTTCAAGAACTACAGCTTGCTTTACTGCCAGACATGTAGATTGGTTTAAACACATGTAATAGGTCATGCAGCTATAGAGAGTGATACACAGACACATACGGTGGTAATAAGAGGCAGACATTAGTGCACATCATTACCCATGGAGCCTTGGGGCCCAGGGGCAGAGGTGGATGATAAATATTAATAGAGTGGAACAGGGTTGACGGCGAGCAATGTGATCTGCTCGCCTTTTCCTAATTGACATTTTACCTGCTGTATACCTTAACTAGGCTGTAAAACAGCGGCCCCTGTCACTCACTCACCGCTCACTCTCCTCTCACTGACAAGAAAACACAGACCAGAACAAGAGGTATGCCTTAAAATGAATTCTATTATTATAACTGCTAGCATAAAAATATTACTGATTCAAAATTAATTAATTATCTAACCAGAAGCCAAGCAATCTTTCAGACTAGATCTGCGACTAGTGATTATTTTGATAATTAATTAACAACATTACTGATATTTATGTGACTATCTGTCATGGCAAATTATCACATGCGTATATAGACCGCTTTTTTGTGTATCAGACACAAAAGTAATGTTTCTGGTGTTCCATGTACGGTGGCGTCCAGAAGTCTGAGAACACACTGAAAATCTGGGATCTTTTTTTTTTTCATTTAAAAAAGAGAAAAACAGAAAATTTTAGAATCTTGAAATATTTAAAACAAAGAAAATAAATATTCAAAATCTTGCACTTTTTCTAGGTCCCTAATTCAAATGTAAGCAATTGATCATGTTAACTGCTTTGTACAAAAGGTCAGATTTTCCTCATCACTGATCTCTTCTATTGAAGCATGTGTTCAGACGACACTCCGATGGATTTGATTTAAAATGGATCATAAGACCAAGGTTTTGCACAAACCTGTGGCGTCCATGCCAGCTCGAGTGCACACTTTCATTAAAGCAAAAAGGAGACATACTAAATGCTAAGAAAATCTGATATTCATGTAAATATTTCAAAGATTCTATTTGTCACTCAAGTTGTTGTCAGTAACACAGTTTGCAAATTGTATTAAATTAGAAAAGAATGATAAACTGGTGGTCTTAGACTTTTGGACCCCACTGTGTCTTTACTGGTTCCATACACCTTTTTGCAACTATATTTCAGTGTGACTAATGGTCCTTTGGAAGAGGCTCTTACCTGCAGTTCAAGCCCTGTTTCAATTCTGCCTAGATAAATTCAAAATAAAGACCGATATGCACCGGCTATCTTGCCAACTTAAACAGTCAGAGGTTAAATTCATTTTCCTTGTCATGTCTGCAGGAGGTGAATCATTTTCAGCGCGAGGAATCGACTCCAAGTCCTTGTGTTTGATTCATACATGGGATCGACTCCCAGCACGAACCCGAAATCACCATGACTTGATGACTTGGCTCACAACATACAGTATATTTAAATACTTATTTTTGTACGTTAAGGAAATTAAATTATGCATCGTTTATCAATGCTACTGCATCAAAAAAAGTAGTTTAACTACTTATAAGCTAGTTGATTCAAATCGCATTGCTACTTGCTTCACTATGAAGTGAAGTGATATCGCGCATGCCATAGCATTTTCTAATTAATTAAATGCTAGTTGTAGTTTGTTGTTATTTTATTTTTACATAATTTAAATTTAAATATAAATAATTTAAATATTCATAAATCCTGCCATTTTTTATGAGAATAAATGTCTACAGATGTTTCTAGGCCATTTTAGTAGTTTAATAATCATATAATAGCTTATTTTAAAGTTTTAAAATTACATGATCAAATGAACATAAATTTATCCCAAAGCACTTGATTCTGATTGGTCAGAAGGTTTTGATTAATTTCCTATAAACGCAAGACAAACCACAAGTTTATATTAATGTACTTTTTCATTTATATAGTACTGCTTCAGTCACAGATATTTAAACATAACCTAGGCCTAATAATAAAAAGATAAAAAAAAAGATGTTTGGTTTTTGAACACAAAAAAGATAATTGCTGTTATGATGACGTTTTCTGTTTTTTCTGATATTTAACATTTATGTAAGGAGTCTCCAGTGTCAGCACTTTTAAAGCTGCCCCTTTAAGTCTTCAGGACAGAGGACTTTGCGATGTGTTGTTGTAGGAAAATAAACACCACCACCCTGTCATGTGCTATTCTGTAGATAATCCATTATTAGATAATAAAAAGGGTTTAATCAGGTAAATTACCTGAAAAACATATTCAATAGTTTTTATACCTTCTCCTGGGTTTTGGGGTTTGTGGGCTTTATGTGTAATCAGTGAAGAGGGAAAAAGAGAACACCACACTGCCCTTAGGCAAAACACCTCCCGCTCTTACAGTACCTCCGCTCTCATTATCTGGAAATTGACAGCTTGACCAGACAACAAACAATTACCCTAGAGTGAAAAATCGAAACTGGGAAAAACAAACGCCACATTGTCGCGGCTAAATGGCACATGCTTTGTATGCCTAGAGTATTGAGGGATTTATTGACTGTGTGATACACTGGAAACTTTCTCATTGTTAAACTGCTATATTATGATCGCACTGCGACATATTGTGAATGCATCGTCCTGGTGAACCTTGGATTCAGCATGACATGGTCTAAAACTGCACGCCTGGTTTTTTATTACAAGAATGACTTGCATATTGCTGCCTCTGGTGATATGAGTATTGTGAAAGTCAATGTTAATTAATAATCCACATAATTGTACAGACCTAATAACTTTACAGGAAAAATGGGTAATAAAGATCTCACCTGAGAATCTGGTAGCAATTAGATCAGCTTATATTATATAATATATATTTATTTTCATTAAAATTTATTATGGCTTTTTTTATTATGCCCATCCCTTGATGCACTTGGTGCATCTCTGGCTACAATAAGCAAATGAATCAAGCAGTAATTATTGGTAGCAGTGTGCCATCTTGTGGACATACTATGCAACTGCATTTATTCCATTTAAACTAAACCAAATTAGGAGCCTGGACAGACAACTGAAAATGACACAAATATGTACAATACTGTTGCTGCTGGTTTCATCTCAAAGAATAAACAAATTAATTTTTGTGAGTACTTGCACAGAAAACCACAAAATTAAACTTTGGGCCAAGACTCACATGGTAGTCACACATTGGGCGGAAAAAAGGAAATGAACACATTTTCGCCTACATAGACAAAAATAATTCTGCAAAATTATGCCCTACCAAATCAGACAAGCACCTGGATAAGCAAAACAAAGTGAGCAGTACAAATCTGGTGGCTTTATGTCTTTAAAGGGCCACTATGGTATACATTTTTTAAAATTCATCTATCTATTGGAATATATGTTAGATTAGATAATAGATATGTTTTCAGGAGAAATTTTTTTCATATTTATGAAAGAAGTCACATAGTACAGAAACCGTGGGAATCCACAGTGACTGCATGACGTATCTGGGCAATGCATGTTGGGTAATGCAGGAATCAAATATGATAGCTTTAAACACAAGAGCAACAACAGAAACTCACTATGATAGAAAGAAAACTTACTGTGAAGTGCTCCTGGGACTTGTAGTTCTCGTCGAGGTAGACACGGGCTCTGTTGTACTCCTTCATGGCGTCGCTGGACAGTAACTCTCTGACAGGAGAACAGAAAAATTAGCTAACAGTTAATGCACATAACACTACAAACAAATGAACCGCACAGTGGTATAATGTTTGGGTGTTTTTCACTCCTTCATGAGTTTCCCTCAGTTTATATGACCAAGAGAGGGCGCCAGTGAACTCTCAAACAGTGTGTCCTCTTGGATGGGGAATACCTCTGATAAATCTCCATCAAAGCAACAGGACAAATCCAGGACATACAGAAGAGCTATCACTTAATCAGAGGAGGACAGAGGTTTACATCACACTGGAACTTTTCTGGAATACATTCACCTCCTTACATGCAGTTTCTGCTCTAAAGCGACAGTGAAGGCGGCACTAGTGTAGTTTATACACAAATTCGAAATTTGCACACAGGAAATTTAAATGAAGATGCCAGAATTTCAAATAATAGTTAATAAGTGTTGACACGTGACTGGTTCCTGCATCACTAAAGAGAAGGTGCAATAAGGTAGTTCAGAAACAAATAAAAACCCTGGCACTCCTTTAATTATGTAATCTTGTCACTTCCCTTTATTAAACTCCCATATCCATGATACTTGATGGAAACGAACAGTGATTCACATTGGCTTTTGCTGACATTTAGAAATTTGCTAAACATTTAAATGGAAGCAAAGTCTGCCAAATGACGATATGTAAATGGTTTTATGGGCACTAAAGATGTCAGACTGAATTTTACTGGCCAAATACAATTCAAGGTTGAGAGCAAATGCAATGCATTTGAAATGCATTTGCTGAACTTTCGGGCTAAATATCTCCATCATGTGATGTAGAAAAAGAGCTCTCAGTAAACCTTAACACTTTCTTTTCAATTATGTAGAGATTTCCCAATTAAATATTAAATAAATGAAAGCGTATTTCCAATATGTTCTTGTTTCTATGGCTGTATCTCACATATTGGTTTATTGGGCACATACGCAGGTTCTACAACAGTCTATATATGTGTAGGGAATTGACTGGACGGCCTAAAAGTGTTGAAGGTGCTTAAAATAAATCCAATAATCAAATCAATCAATAAGCCTGCATGATTTTTACATGAATCCTGGGTAGCACAGGAAATGTAAATTTAAAGATATATGCAAATGACACAATAAAGAAATAAATAAAAATAAATATAAATGTGAACATGTAAAAATGCAATAATGTTCATTTTCAGTGGTTTACTCAATATAAAAAAATGACAGCCTCATCAATATTCATGTATATATTAAGCATGTTCATTTTGTTCACAGCCCTGGCTTGTCCTGTATGTAGGGCAAAAACAATATTTAGAAACGCCGTCCTACAAAGCCACTTCTTGCGTGTGTTTGAGGACTTGAAGTGAGCTGTCAGTCACAATACACATGCCCTAAATAGAGATTTTCAGAGCAGATCTTCCTTCAGAAGGAGAAAGTAACACACTTACTTGACGAAGCTGTCCACGTGTGCCATGGACTCCTCGTAATTTTTCCCGCCCACTTCTTGACAGTGTAATGCCACAAAGTGTGGTTTGTGTGTGTGCACCGTCTGTAAAAGAGCACACATCGGTGGCAGGTTAGATCAAAACATGACACGATTACATCTGTCTTAACATATCTGATTTCTGTCAGATTTTTATCGCGAGTATCATCGTTGCACATTAAGAGTGACCAATTTGAATTTGTTTGACCGTAGTCGCATTTGCTGACATGCATATTGGACCCAGGTGTGTGTATGCTAAAAAGTGCGGAGCATGCAAATTTCTGACTTCGAGAAGCACATACGCTGAATAAGGCAAGGGAAAAAAGCCATGAAATCTGATCCACATGTCCGCAAATCTTTCTGTCTGATTCAAAACAACATAACATGGCTTTACTACATTTTAAAAGCTGCAACTTGTGTAAAACACAGAATTTGTCGTGACGCTAAATAAATCATAGTGTGTTTTCACACTTGGTCTGTTATAGATCACTTCACATGGGTCTGAATTCATTTGTTGTGTTCACACATGCACACAAAATGCTGAAACATCTTCAGAAGTGGTCCGAGTATGGTTCGTCTGTGGTTCATTTTGTGGTCCACTTGATTTGTGCATTGTGTAAACAAAGTGGTCTCATCCCGCTTTACATTCTGCTTTGTAGATAAAGAAATTGAGGGTTGCTATACATACATAGCTCCAGTTTTCTGTCACCTAACACAAAAACAACTAAAAGGCCTTTCCTTGGGGTCATGCGGTCCAACAAGGTCAGCAGTGTTAGGCTGCACCATGAAAGATACGCTAATAGAGCCACTGTGGCACTGTGCTACAGTGTTTACGTTGTTACACAGCAGTAATAATAGTATTGTGCAAGTGACAGGAACAATATGTACTGTATAGTACTATGAGCATACAGTGTGTGTGTAATATATGTAGTGCATGCATGTATTTTTTCTACTCCACCAGCTCACATCAGTCACTAGCACTATGGCATGAAGCGTGAGCTGATTTTGATGATTCAGCATCAAAAATACGTCTTGCCTTTCACTTCAGTTCTGTCTTGCCTCTTTGTATTTCAGCCAAATCATAACATTTCAGCAAATGATAGCATCATGTAAAGCAATGAATGAATGACGCTACAGTGTTACCTAACTATTATACTGGTTAAAAAAAAAAACAGTAATGGTGTGAACAAGTGGTCTGAGATCTCATCAAATATCCAGAACGACAAAGTGTAGGTTCTTTCAACATATTTCAAAATAATAATACATAATTAACCTTGAAACTCTTAAGTCTGTTTTTAAAAACAGAGCAAATCATTGTCATATGCTCTCAACGACTTACGCAAAGCTGTACAATGATAATGTGACAGGATGCAAACAACAATACTGGCAATATGACAATATTATGATATGACAATACTTGGAGACATATAGGCAATTATCAAAATAGTCGTGTTGCTTTTTTTTTTTTTTAAAAACATGCAAAAATCTGAGATTAATAATACATCTATTTACAAAAAAATGGATTGTACAAACACTGAAAAATACTGAAAATAAGTGAACAAAAACAAAATCAATACTAAATTTGAACATTTTTAAAGATTCAGTACAAATTTAACACCTAATCCATTGCTTCTAACCAAACTTTCTAATAGTCATAAAAATGTTGCATCGTGTGTCGTGACATTATTATTTTTTCCACAGTATCGATATTATATTGTCATATTACCCAGCTCTACTTGGGATGTCATGGACTGGATATTTCGGACTATTCCACTCATCAGGAGGATATTAAAGCCACAAATCAGACAGCACGTCTAACAAGAATAAAGAAAAACACTTTCTTTACAGATCAGCTCTGTGTAAGCGTATATGAGTGAGACATGCAGAGGGTCTGTGTGTGTGTGTGTGTGTGTGTGTGTGTGTGTGTGTGTGTGTGTGTGTGTGTGTGTGCGTCACCCTCACGGGTCTGGGATCGTTTAGACCACAGTGTGTGTTGTTCATTCTCTGGAAGAGAAACAATGCATCAGGAGATCAGCTACAGCATGCGCACGTATGGAAAATATCAACACGGCTAATGTGTTTATGCAACTGTGTGTGTGTGTGTGTGTGTGTGTGTGTGTGTGTGTGTGCGCGTGTGTGTGCGCGTGTGTGTATTTGTACTCCTGAGGCCCCGGGCACTTAGCTCTCTCTCTCTGTAAAATAACCATCACACGCCATCCATCATCACCCACACACACACACACACACACACACACACGTACATACACACACACAAACAAACGGATGAGTACAAAGAAAGATATTAGAGTATAGCATATGGACATTAAAGCATATAGAGAAAGCATATAGCAAATAGAGCTCTACTTAAATGTACAAAACACACACACACACACAAACACACACACACACACACACACAGTACACAGAACATTTCACTAAATTTCAGAGAAGCACAAAGGCAGTGAGATGAGGAGTAAAGAGACAGGGAGAAGAATCAGACGGGAAGGAAAGAGAGAGAGAAAAGAGACAGGGAGGAGAGAGACAGAGGAAAGTAAAACAGAGAGTAGAGACAGAAAAGAAGGAGAGAGACAGGGAAAAGAGGGGTGACGATGAGGGGAAAAGTAAGAAAGAGAAGATAAAGTAAGAGAGACAGGGAGAGGAACAAGAGAGACATGGAGAAGAGAGAAGGAGAAAGACAAGAAAGAGATAAAAAAAAAAGAAGTGAGACAGGAAGAGAGGAGACGGAGCATTTCAGCTATAAACATCAGTGTGTGAGTGAGAGAACACGTCCTGATGTCTGCCCCCACATGGCTGCGCTTTACACTGCTGTTGCGTATGGCTCTAGCAGCTCCTCGTGACTCGTAACAGAAAATCCATAGTGGAGTGAATTACAGCGCTCACACACACTCTCGGGGTCAGGGTGCTGGATGCTGGGCAGGCTGTACGAGCGTCACTCAGGATTTGTGATTCTCAGGGGAGCGTGAAGGCACACGCAGGCTTTTAGGTCGACTCGCACCCGTAGCCTGCATCATTCCCACTAAGAGGCAAATCAAATAAAGGTAATGTAGAGCAATAACACTATGGATTTTCCATCAGACTGCCGTGTGCCACTTAGTGCAATGACCTGCCCTAGACCCACACTGCATTACATCTGCACAGCTTTCAGCTAACACTAGTAAGGTCAACACTATCCGTTCCCCCTCCACTGCGTGGTGCCAAAGAGAGCTGTACGCAACACTGTTTATTAACTCCTGAAGATACTCTGATCACACCCACTTCTGCAAGTCACTCCAAATAAGGGTGTCTGCTAAATGTGAAAAATCATATTTTTCTGCACAAGGTAATTTCATGTAAAACAAGTTGAGCATTCTTGGTCTATGACAGCTGAGGTTGGGAGAAAGGGGAGATAAAAAAAAAACCATGGCATTCCATTATGGGGTAATCTTACTTTTCCCACCATCCTGTACTCAGTCACAGTCAAAGCCAAAAAAAAAAAAAACATTTAGAGGAGGGAAACTGTCACTAGGGATAAAGTCTGACATGGCCAGACTTGGTCTCTAACAAGAAAACACATCTGGAGTGAATTAAGCCCAAACAACGCTATGACCACAAGCTTCTCCTCAAAACCCTGCACCAAATTTCTGTAGTCCATGAATTAATAACCATACAATAATCATGAGCAGGTTGTCTTCAATATTGACTGGCTTAGAAATTTAAAACCAAGTTTGTTGCCCACTGCGTTCCCCCCCCACACGTCAAGCCGAACTTTATCCCTACTGTCTAGATCATGCATTCTCTTTAGAGACCACAGCTGGCCCCATACGACGACTAGGGTTACAAACTAACATCAAAAATGTTTACTTTTAATTTCTGGGGTTTACCCTGTGACATTTTAGTGGCAGGGTGGCGCTTCCTCAGGCTTCACTGATATTTACAGTGTGTGTGTGGCAGTCTAGCAAACTAAATAAACACACTGGTCTGCACTAGAGAGTAGGGCTATGTGATATGACAACATAATATCAATATCATGTCACAATAGGCTTTATTATCAAAGATACTGTGAAATCTTTTTTATTATTTTTTATAATTACTAACTGACGTTATAAAGAGATTACATAAAGAGGTTATCCTGTTATGTGAGAATGGAAGAAACACATACGTACAAATACAAACAAGCTGATAAATGAATGTAAGGGAGGCACGCTGTCCGTTATTATCTTCGCATTCCCACGTAATTGACTGTAAATACACAATTATGCTCTGTGGACTGAAATATAGAATGAGTGATACATCATAAATGCCGTGAGTCATGTTTTGTGTTTGCACTTGGAAAGTACTAGCATAAGTGTGTCTTCAGGTAGATCACGGATGCAGGACAGTATGAATGTTTGCCAAAGAGGAGTGTTTTATTCCTTTGACTGTAAAATGTTTATACTCATTCCCGTGTACTTTATCTTCTACTAATTACTGTTTACACTGGGGACTAGACACATTATGTTAGATGGGCAAACAGTCGAATACACGTTACAGATATTCACACCACAACTTTCCCATCGCATTAGTAACCAAATCTCGAGGGACATCACAAGCAAAACTCACACCTACGGTAAATAACATCACTGCCTAAATTTACTCTGTACATTGTGGCTAAAAGTATATGGACAACTGACCATCACGCCCATGTGTGTCTTCCCCAAACACAAAGTTGTTCCACAAAGTTGGAAGCACACAATTGTATAGGATGTCTTTGTATGCTGTAGCATTAAGATTTCCCATCACTAGAACTAAGAGGCCCAAACCTGTTCCAGCATGACAATGTCACTAAGCACAATGCGAGGTCCATAAAGACATCATTTGCCAAGATTGGTGTAGAAGAACTCGAGTATCCTGCACAGAGCCCTGACCTCAACCCTACTGAACACCTTTGGGATGAACTGGAACGCTGACTGCACCCCAGGCCTCCTCGCCCAACATCAGTACCTGACCTCGCTAATGCTCTTGTGGCTGAATGAGCACAAATCCCCACAGCCACACTCCAAAATCTAGTGGAAAGCCTTCTTAAAAGAGGGGAGGTTATTACAACAGCAAAGGGAGGACTAAATCTGGACTGGCATGTTCAAAAAGCACGTGTGAGAGTAATGGTCAGGAGTCCACATACTTCTGGCCATATAGTGTAACTGCTATCGCATTGCGTCTGGGGTGTAATACTCAAATTTTGCCCAGGTCTCATCAGCATTTCTGTGCACATTTTAAGGGCCATAATGTAAGGCTATTCATTTTTTAACATATTAATATCTACTGTTCAACATTAATAACCCAGGCTGTGAAAGTAGAATAAGATATTTTCTCAGAAAAAGAAAGGCAACTGTATGCACTATGAGGCTTAGGTGATTTTTTTTTAGGATTTTTTAAAAATATATCTCTGCTCTCAAAATAATGAAAATGTATATAAAACGTTAAGAAAGAGTTTCAAAGAGAACTCACACAGGCTCATCTCTGCTAAGAATATACATCTCCGTAGTCTCCAGTCTATTTTCAAAATTCCTCTACACTGGGTGATACGTTTTGGATTCATTCTGAGTCTATTACTGTGTCACACTAAAGGCCAACACCTCACTTGTTTCTGAATCTCTTTTTTTTTTTTTTAACACCCTGGTCTAACTGGCATCAAACTCTTACACCCTGGTCTAACTAGCATCAAACGAATTCTTGATAATGTGTAAATGTTTAGTAGTAGGTACTATGGGCCATTTCAAAATATTTTTTCATCAATAACGGTTCTGAAAGATGTCAACTGCACTACTCACAAAACTGCGGACATTCATTCACTATTCAGTAAGCACTTTATCCAGGTCCGTGTTGCGGTGGATCCCAGAAATACTGGGCGTGAGGCGGGAATACACCTTAAATGAAACGCTAGTCCAACACAGTACCATGCACATACACATTCACACTTATGAGCAGTTTAGGGATATACATACACCAACCTGCATGCTTTTGAAAGGTGGAAGGAAACCTGGAGAACCCAGACGAAACCCACAAAAATACGTGAAGAACATGCACAACTCCACACAGACAGTAACCCAAGCTCAGGAGCAAACCGACGACCCTGGAGCAGTGAGGTGGCAATACTACCTGCTGGCTCAACATGCAAAAAAATTGCAGATACATTGATATTTGTTGTTTGTTTTTCTATTAAGTGTGTTAAAAAGCCTCAAAAAAGCCTCTTACACTGTCTTATTAAAGTTGAAATCCTGAAAAAAATGTGCATGACTTTTTTTTTTTTAATTAATGTTCCTTTTTTGTATCTGTGCATAATGAAAAACATAATAAACAATTACATTAAAAAAATTATGCTCATAGTTGTAAAAAAGAAAAAAGAGGACAAAATACTAAAAGAAAGATTTGATCAGTCATTCCCACATGTTCATTCACTCATGCTGAATAATCAATCTATTCCTAAACTAATGAGTAGTTTAATGCCCACCTCCAGCTCATTGTAACCCAGCCCTGAACTGCAATATTAACAAATTACACCAGCCCAAGGCCATTTGTTCTGGCTCACGTTGTCAAAAAATAGCACAATGACAATGTAACTGCCTAATTTGGCAATATTGGGCATGTTGCTGGTGCAGTGATTGGAGTTTACAGATTCACACACAAAACTACTGCAAAAGAGTTTTTAATCATGATGACAGTTGAGCAAAGAATAAGAGACATTCTTACTCCGGGAAAGCTTTCTGACCAACTGCTGCACACTGGGTTTCAATTATCTTTGCATAAACCACCAAGAAAAATAGAATCTGCAAATGCAAATCACTGTGTGTGCACCAGGATTGACCTCTGCACCGGTGGAATTAGGCAGCACTTTTGCAAAGCCAGTGACCACTTTTTTTTTTTTTTTTGGCCATTTTACTTATTCAAATCAGGTCGCACATCCAACATCAGCTTCCCAACCATGAAATTATGCCAGCCTAGATGCAAATCAGGTTATGCTATACCATTATCAAACTCAAACTCAGCATCACCAGACAGACAGACAGACACACACACACTCACACACCCCAAGTGTATATGCTCTGATTTATACAGATATAACCTAATAAACCAATCTGCAAGACACACAACACACATGAATCCAACATCATCCCTGTAAAACTCCCAGTAATAAAACTGTGATGGATATTTACACACTCTGACACACACACCCACAGTGTAGCAGGGAAGCAGTATCAAAAGCATGCATAAACACTGATTTAATTGGGTAACTTCAATACCAGTTTCTCCATCGTTGTAACTCCCAGTTGTGTATTCACAAGAAATAGCTAAACAGCTAACTCTCAGTTAGGGCTGGGCAACATGACGATATAATATTGAAATTGTGATAAATTATGTTGTAAATATATAAATTATATTGATATGATATCCTTTACTGAGACATCATAGATATTGTGATATCTTTTTTAATCATTTTTAAGAATCGTGATTTGATATTTTTTTGTTATATCTCCCAAACCTACTGTCAATAGTTACAGTATGTGAGATATTCTGCTGAAGAGCCATAATTCCACACTCTGGTAAACAGTACTGGAGCATCAGGGCAAGATCAGCGTGACTGTGTGCTCCCAAGCCGTCAGACTCATAAACAACAGCCCCCTTCACCACTTCCACCTCCGCCTTCCCCTTACACACACTGACACACTGAATACTTGCACGTTACAGGACGTACCTGACTACACCAAAGTTCATCAACACTTAATTTGCACATTGCCCTAAGTTCATAAATATGACCAAGACTACATTTTTTGTTTTTTTTTTATATTATTTTTTTTAACCATCACCTTTATTTTACTCTTAACAATAGTTTTTGTATTTCCTATTTGTATTTTGTTCCAATGTTCCAACATCCTGCACAACACTGCACAAACACTCTATAAACGTCAACTTCCTAGTGTTGTTCTTTTCTCGTATTAACATTTTGTTATTTTTTTTTATAAGTTATCTTTTATTTTCCACTGGAGTATCCGTGACTCATGAGAACTTTAAAGCTAAGAATTGTATTGTACATTGAAGCTTGTGCATATGACAAAGTTCTTAAATATTGAACCTAGACAATTGAACTAAAATATTCAATTATGAATAAATAAAAGAAATAAAAAGTAAAATAAAATAAAAGACAAAGTTTGGCAATTACTGCACTACTGAACATTTCTGTGCTAGTAGAGCAGTGACTTCAGACAGAGAGGACTATTATTCAACATGATCCTGTTATCAATCGATGGTGTAAACCAGGGGATCTCAAACCTTTTGAATCCCATAGACCCCCAATCACATGTTTATTTTACAAAAAAAACTGAAGCCAGAGAGTTATTTTTTAAATTTCTGAACCATGTTTATATTAAAATTGTCATTTGATTCCAGTTGAAATGATTTATGGGCATAATAACTTTGACAATGGCAGCTTGTGATTTCTACCACTGTAACAAAATTAGAAAATCGTGAACGCCCTGGCTCTGCTCCATGGACCCCTAGGGGCCCCGGAACCCATTTTGTGAACCATGGATATAGACCAGTGGCGGTTGGTGGTTTTTAAAATAGAGGAAGAAAACGTGACTGTTATTGAAGCATATAACTATATATCTGTATGTGTGTTTTGTTTTATCTGTTTCATTTGTTGGTCTGGCCTCCTGTTTAATTCTCAGTCTCTTCTCATAAGTCAAAATGCTTTTCCAAAAAATGGTTGACGAAATTAGCAGTCACGCTAAAAATCAACTAAACAGCTAACTATCTTGCTAAATTTAACTGAAGAAGGTAGTGAAAGCTAGCTAGGCCTATAAATAAAAAAAAACAAAACAAAAAACAATGCTTATAATCAAACATAACTTTTTACTTACAATTTATTTACAATGTTTATCAATTACAAAGATAAAATAACACGCTATAGTTCTTGTTTCAGTCACTAGCAGCTGGTTACGAGGTTCTGACCCTTTGAGAAATCTCCCAATCATACGGAGAAGCTGTATTTTTTTGCTAAAATATTGAATTTTTCCAAGAGTAAGGAATAATATAGACACATTTCTGCATTTAATATAGAAATATTTCTTTGCTGCAGTGAAATTTTAGGGGATGCCAGGATTTCCATGTAGTCTTAAAGCAACTGCCTGTGGTCTAGACTGTTTTATGTCACTTGTATGTCCTATTGTGTCTCGCATGGTACCTGGGCAAAAAGGGTAACCAAATTCAGCATGGGTACTAACATACAGTGCGATTCGCTTGGCAGTGGAAATTGCGACAACGTGCAACATCATGAGTAATTTGCTGAGCCGAGCTGCTTCCTCCAGCGGAAAAGCTCTATTTGGTAGCATACTCACACAGCATCTTTCTCTGACCTTACATCAACCACATATCAAACTTCAGCCCCATGCATGAATGGAAAAACCAAGATACTTTATCACAAAGACGATCTTTATAAGCGCACTGTGCTCCTTTATGTAGTGTAATCAGAGGTACAAAAGCACAACTTCATCTCTTATCAACTGCATACATGGACCATAAAGATCCAGTTTTACATGAGATACTGATAAAACACAATCTATTCTCATCTCTTATTACATTTCTTCCTGCACCTAAGGTTCTGTGCCTGAGCTGCATACATGAGCTGAGCTAGCGAGAGAAAGTGTGATTTTATATGTCCAAACATACACTTGCAGCGAGATCATAGTTTAGAGATTTACCAGTCACCCGTGGTGTTCTCATCAACAGAGAGAGAGAGACAGAGAGAGAGAGAGAGAACAGGAGAGAAAGAAAGAGACAGATTGTGAGATTTCCATGACGTCATGCTTGTGAGGCCTGGTATGAGCAGGCCTTCCCAACCTCTCTCTCTCTATCTCTCTCTCTCTCTCTCACACTCACACACACACACACACACACACACACACACACACACACACACACACTCAAGACAAGAATCACTGCACACTTGCATTCCAAAACACCATTTCTCTCACCTCCATCACATCACAGGTTTTTTTTATTATGGACTGAATGAAGCGAATTGAATAGAATTTGTATTACAGCCTACGCTAATGGTGGAAAAAGAGCATTACCACCTCATCACACTCCACTAGATTTTCATAGGCCACATACACAGCGCACACACACCCATACTGTAGTGCTCCAGCAGCACACTCATGTGTAGCACTGATTAATGAAAGACACTCATAACATGCTCGTTGTGACACTTGGAGCACCACAATGTAACAAGAAGTGCAGCCGTTCTTGCTGAAGTTAATAGATAGCAGCAATAAATCTGCTTGACATTAAACTAAATGCATTTACACTAGTTCCTGGGTAAAGTGTAAAGGAGTGAATACTATCCTACCATGAAGATCTGCTGAAATGTATAACTACATATAGGTGATAATCCTCATGCTGTAAACTTTGTAGCATCATTAACATGTAAAATCAATAACATCAATATTGTTAGCTATTATAATGGTAAAGATGCTAGTGTTAGCTATTAGACTGGTAAAGATACTAGTGTTAACTATTAGACTGGTAAAGATGCTAGTGTTAACCATTATAATGGTAAAGATGCTAGTGTTAGCTATTATAATGGTAAAGATGCTAGTGTTAGCTATTAGACTGGTAAAGATACTAGTGTTAACTATTAGACTGGTAAAGATGCTAGTGTTAACCATTATAATGGTAAAGATGCTAGTGTTAGCTATTATAATGGTAAAGATGCTAGTGTTAGCTATTGGACTGATAAAGATGCTAGTATTAGCTATTATAATGGTAAAGATGCTAGTATTAGCTATTATAATGGTAAAGATGCTAGTGTTAGCTATTAGACTGATAAAGATGATAATGTTAGCTATTAGACTGATAAAGATGATAATGTTAGCTATTATAATAGTAAAGACGCTAGCGTTAGCTATTATACTAGTAAAGATGCCAGTGGTAGCTATTAGACTGGTAAAGATGATAGTGTTAGCTATTAGACTAGTAAAGATGCTAGTGTTAGCTATTATAATGGTAAAGATTAGAGTATCAGTTTATATAGCTATTATAATAGTAAAGATGCCATTGTTAGCTATTAGACTGGTAAAGATGCTAGTGTTAGCTATTAGACTGGTAAAGATGATAGTGTTAGCTATTAGACTAGTAAAGATGCTAGTGTTAGCTATTATAATGGTAAAGATTAGAGTATCAGTTTATATAGCTATTATAATAGTAAAGATGCCATTGTTAGCTATTAGACTGGTAAAGATGAACTGTGAGGCCAAGCGTCAGTAAAACAGTGAGCAGTTAGAAAAGCTGAGGCACATCTCTAACAGCAGAGGCTGAGGGGGTCCAGGAGCAGAATTCTGTGTTTATTTTGTCTCAGGGCAATTTTAGTGCAAACACATACACACACACACACACACACACACACATACACACACACATACACACACACAGATGGCGGATGGAGGACACTGAGCTACTTGATCCAAAGTAAACAAAAAGGGTTTCCATATTATCTAAACTAAACTGACCGCACCGCCACATTTGTTGTGATGAATATCACTTCCATAATTACACTCTTCTCAGTCTGCCTCCCCCGCTCATCCTTTCTTTGTTTACACATCTCCATGCGTGCGAATTTAGGAATAGCTGTCATTTAGTTTCCCTTGAGACAAAACACCTCTGAAAATCTGATTTAACCAACATAAACGTGCACATGCACACATACACAGAGAGATAAGAGATAAGGAGAGATAAGGAGCGATGCAGTCTGCCTCTAAACTCAATTCAACAGGAGCTGCAATACTTCCAGGGAAGTGTTTCTCTGTCTCTCTTGTTAGGACCTGATCAATATACAAGTTCCTTAATAACAATAGTCAATATTAAGATCCCATGGACTTACTGCCATCTGTGGAACTCAAATGTCTCCTTTTACAATCATTTACAATCATTTTGTATCTTGTAGACTTTAACTACACGGATTTACTGTTGTAGTCAAATGAATCTCTCACTAGGGACTGGAATCTGGTTGGTGTATGTCACGTAATATGCAAAACAGCTCATAACACTTTACATTCAGCTCCCATGATGTTCACTGTTTTCAAAAGAAGCCGCTAACTGTGGCAGTTAAAGAAGTGGACATTTTAATACAGGGTGTATTTTCACTGGTTTAGAAAGCCTGCTATCTAGTAAACATGGCCAAGAACCACCTTCTTTAACTGGAAAAGGCTATGTGACCAACACTGAAACCAACCAATCACAGACTTTTCCCTGAGCCTGTTGAATGTCTTGTTTACTTCCCACTGAACCGCTTTAAACAAAACCCTTTAAAGACAAAATGCGAACTAATTTTCAACCCTGTGACAGCACTTTCCTCCCAAAAGCTAATTGAATATTCAAAGATTTATTTTCCCATCAGACGCCGATATCAGACACTCCCATGTAGTGGAAGGCAGAGCATCTCAGACTATGACTACATTTACACTGGCTAAAAATCTCATGCTAGTATTACAAGGTCCTTTGTAGCAGAAGAACCTGGTAGATAGAACCTTAACATACTATTATCATAATCTGAAACCTCTTGATGTAGTTCAGCACTGAAATATTGTGATCTGGTCATGAGCACAGCATCTGTCATATTGTCTAGAGCTTTGTTTTGAAAGTCGAAGTGGACAATGAGGCAGACGAAGGGGCTCTGCAGGAGTGAAGTGACTTTTCCTGACCTTTCCTCTGCTTCATAGCTGGATTAACGCGTGTCTGTGGAAAAAGGTGCGAAAGCAGACCCACAGCCTGGCATAAAAAAACAACACGGATCTGCTTTAACAGTCTCTTGTTCCTGCACACCACTAATTCTCTCACTTTTACATGGTATTGTCCTTTCACTGTGGAAAGGCAGCCGTTTTTTAAATGCATCTGTATTCTTAAACAGATTATACCGGGTAATATGGAGACTAACCAAATCTCTGGTCTATAGGCAAATGTGTTCACGGATGTGATGTTGTTTTGAAATCCAATAATGTGTAGGGTGCTCTAATACACCAAACACAGAAAGCAGGATTGCATCACTAGGATTCAAACTTATACTGAAAATCTGCTCATCTGAAAGTTCAATGTTCTTGAGAGTTCTACATTTTATGTATAATAAGCATATAAAAGTATATATGCTTGTAAAAGCATGCTGGCTTATTATCCCTGGCTATCAGAATTGTTTGGTCCTTAAAACTGGTATTGGTGAGTGTTTTTATATTTGGCTATAATGATTCTACCACCTTCACTGTCTCTGTTTTTCACACTCTCTCTCTTTATCACATGCCATCTCTCACTCTCATATGCTGTTTCTCTCTCACATACACCGCCATTACAGGTCTCACATCTCTCATACTTAATATGTACTCAGAAACAAAATTAAAAAAATAAAATAAAAAAAAAGCGATTTGAGCAACTATAGTAATAGTTTCACAGCATTCCTTGGTAATATATGGCAGACCAAAAAAGAAAACTGAATAAAAATCCTATTTTTGGCAGAATGATTAAAAGTCACATGGTATTGTGCCATGTAACAAATTTACTATGGTATAAAAAAACCAAACTTTAATAAAATAAAAGCATTGCAAAACACAGCAGAGGACACGGGGTTACAAAATTACAAAATTATGTCTTATTAAATTCAGCTTCTGCAATGCTGAGCTATTTTGGACTCAATTCAGTTTTTGGAGTGTGAGCTTTTGATATTATTACTTTGCACCCAATTAGTCAAGTTCAACAAGCTGTGGCTATTTTTCATTTGTTAAGCCAGTCGATGTGATCTGCGATGAGCTTAAAGTGCAAAAAACAGTTTACAGAGAGTGGAAACAAATTTCAGTGTGTTTGATATGTAAATAATGTGGTGGCTGAGGTTACCAGCTATAAAAGTGTTGCCTTTCATAATATGCAAATGCACTGTTGCAGAAATCACCTGTGTCATTACTAAGCTTGGCACTTAGCAAGATAAACCACACTCCTGCATTCACAGGCCTCTAACCAGCTCGGCTTACCCATAAACTATACAGCTCCAGTCTGAAACAGGAATATTGTCAAATGCTGCTATTTATTAGATGTACCTAGTTATCTACACTAACATTTTCTTCAGGTAAATCGACTATACAGGTGCACTTTGCAGAGATGCAGTCAATGCCACTGGACTGAGAAATTATCCAGGTGACAGTAGTTCTGATGTCAGGACACTGATGAAGAGCTAGAGGCAGATTAACAAACTGTGCATGGAAAAAGATAAGATGTAGTCGCTAACTGTACCTGCACAAGGTGGACTAACTCTTAGTGAGTGTACATAGTGTGCACAACAATGCTGCGGAGCCTGATACACTCACACTACTGCCATGTTAGTGTCACTGCTATGTATGTATAATGTCTGCTCAGTGGTGGTCTCATATACTGGTCATTCATGGTCTTACATTTAACTGGCAAACTGGCCCCTCTGTGTATAAATGAGAGAATAAGTGGAACAGAGAAATGTGTTCAGGAACAGCTTTTACACTATTACAGCAGATCATTGTGCAGTTCTATGGCTGTGAATCTGCTTTCGCACCTTTTTCACAGACATGGCTCAATCCAGCTGTGAAGCAGCGGAAAGGTCAAGAAAACCTGTTTCACTCTTGTAGAGCACCTGCTGTCTTGTAGCCTAAAATCAAACACCATATTTTAAAGGTGCAGTAGTCAATTTTTTTTTTTAAATTTCTTACCAGTACAAATAAACTGAAGTAAATAGAAGTAGAATATGATAAAAAAATAAAAAAAAAAAAAAAAAAGAATGGATTGTGTCATGGCTTCAGCATCTGGAAAACTGCATGTTTGTGTTTACATGGTCCTCTTGTCAGTCATTTTATAGACACTCCCCAGCTCCCCCTTCACTCCGCCCCATTTCAGTCTGAAATCAGCAAGCGCCCAGCACAGCCAGGTAATTCTCCTATGAGCAAAAAAATCACTCTGTGCTTTAAAAAATATAAGGACAAGAAACACAGTAAAACTAGAATATACAATAGCAGCAAAGTCAAGGGGATGAAGCTAGATGCAAAATTAGCAGCACTGCTCCTGGACAGGTATGAAAAGCCAATCTGTATAAATCTTTGAATTGTCTGTATGGCCAGCTTTACATAAAAATCAAGTAAACCAAAGGTTTGTGGACATCTGACCATCCCAGACCGTGAACAACGCATTCCAGACTCAATCCCCTTTGCTGTTAAAATAACCTCCACTCTTTTGGGAAGCTTTCCACTAGATTTTGGAGCATGGCCATTCAGCCAAAAAAGCATTAGTGAGCATGATTTTTTGCAGTCAGCGACTGCACTTGTGACCATTCTCCTAAATCATTATGAGCCTAATTTTGTGTTTTGTTTAGTGTTACAACTTGGCTTTCAAGCAGCTGAATGTCCTATCTTTTAGCTAGAGATGTAAATAATGCAAATAATGCTAACATGCTAATACTGGAGCTCAGAGCTTATACTGTAAGCGCTTATTACAAAAAAAAAAGGACACCAACTGCACTTGTGAACATTTTCATAGATCAGTATGAGCTGAATTTTGAATGCTTACAGAGTTGTAACTTGGCTTTCAAGCAGCTGAATGTCCGAGTGCATTTGGAAGTGATGTCATGACAGTCCTTGCTACTGCTAACTATTTTCAAACACTAGTTTGAACCATTGTAGGTTCTGGAGGCAGAAATTTATGTACATGGGTGGGACTGAGAGGTGGGGCAGTCTCGAGGAAAAAAAATTATTCAATTCATCTATTAGAGACATAATCTTGCCAATATTTGGCAAATTTTGCCTAACGCACCTTCAAACAATTAAATAAGGCTTAAGGCTGTTAACTAGTCTCTGTCAAATACAAGATTTTTTTAAAACCAGATATCTTTGTTTTCTTTCATATTTACAACAATTACAGTCAGTCCATACGTATTCGGACAGTGACACAATTTTTTGTAATTTTGCCTCTGTACACCACAATGGATTTGAAATGAAGCTGTGATTGAAGTGTACACTTTCAGCTTTAATTTAAGTTTTTTTTTTTTTTTTTTACATTTTTTACATTTTCATAGGCTCAAAAGTAATTGGATAATTGACTGATAAGCAGTTTCATGGTCAGATGAGGCCTGTTTCATCATTACATGACAAACTAAGAAGATAAACAGTCTGGAGCTGATTTCAAGCATTGAAATCGCATTTGATAGCTGTTAATGGGAACAAAGCAGACCAATCAATGAGACAGCAGAAACTTTATGAGTGGCCAAATCAACAATTTGGTACAGTCTTAAAAAGAAGGAATGCATTGGTAAGCTCAGCAACACCAAAAGGCCTGGAAGGCCACGGAAGACAACTAAAGTGGATGAATGTAAAATTCTTTCCGTGTTGAAGAAAAACCCCTTCACAACATCTAGCCACGTCAAGAACACTCTGGAGGAGGTAGGCGTATCATTGTCAAAATCTACAATCAAGAAACGCCTTCATGAACATAAATACAGACGGTTCACCTCAAGGTGCAAACCGCTGGTAACTCTCAAGAAGGGAAAGGCCAGATTAGACTTTGCTTAAAAAAAAAAACTCTTTAAAAAAAAAAAAAAAAAAAAGTCTGATGCAAGATTAACTTGTACCAGAATGATGGGAAGAAAACAGTAGGGAAAAGTTTGTCAAACATGTGGAGGCAGTGTTATGGCATGGGCATGTATGGTTGCCAATGGAACTGGGTCACTGGTGTTATTAAACGTACCACGAAAGCAACCCAAAGGCTTCTTAAGGCAATGAAATTAAATGTTCTTAAATGTCCAATGACCTCAACTCAATTGAACATGCTTTTCACTTACTGGAGACAAAACTGAAGACAGAAAGGCCCACAAACAAGCAGCAACTAACCTGGCAAAGCATCTGAAGGGAGGAAACTCAGCATTTGGTGATGCCCATGGGTTCCAGACTTCAGGCAGTCATTGACTGCAAATGATTTGCATCCAAGTATTAAAAATAATCCTAATATTTATGATTATCTTAGTTTGTCCAATTACTTTGGAGTCTGTGAAAATGGAAGGACTCCGTAAAAAATGGCTAATGGCTAAAAAACGATTAATAAAATATTTTTGTTAAACCCCTTAATTAATGCTGAAAGTCTACACTTCAATCACATCTTGACTGCTTCATTTCAAATCCATTGTGGTGGTGTACAGAGGCAAAAAACTGTCCAAATACTTATGGACCTGACTGTATATTTGGCTCTGTTGGAACCAACACATAAAACAATATTATGCAGGCGCAACCTTTACATGGAATCCTACTACTAGGAAGAATACATGCTAACGGAGCTGCTTCTTCAGAATGGAGGGATTTTAAAGTTGAAAAAAAGTGAGGTGAAGCAGGTTCTTATAACCCAGCCAATCAGGTCACAGTTCAGAGAGCGAGTAAAAACAACCAGAATGGAAGAAGAGTGCCAGTGGGGAAAATTAGATTAACGCAATATTTAAATTAATGCAAAATTAGCAAGTGAAAGAGATATTGCAATGCTGAACACTTTCCCAATCGTAGTCGGCTAAAGTTCATTTATAATAATGGTGTCTTTTTTTTATTATTGTTGTTTTTTGAAACTGGTAGTAGTGTTGATATAATAATAATAATAATAATAATAATAATAATAATAAGGATAACTCAGTGGCAGTATTATTATGGTTGAAATGTGGGAGTCATGTGAGGCCCATTTTTCATGAACCTATACAAGTAGCAGTTTAGAAAAAAAGAACAATTGTACTTTTCTTTTAACAAACAGATTATTTTAATCAGATCGTCCTGTTACACTTATACACAACTCTCTTTTTGCAACCAACTTCCCCCCCAAGCAGGCAATGGAAAAAGCTGTGGTTTTTCAAACGCTTGCTACCAGATCAAAGGCGGTGTGTGTGTGTGCGTGTGTGTGTGGGAGAAAGAGTGAGAGAGAGAACCTGCAAAATGCATATAGTATTCATGCCTGAACAACGAATCTGAAGCAGCTATCTGTGCGATCAGACAGCAGACACATTTACGGCTGCATTCTGACACACAGAAATACTGTTGTGCATGACCCTCAAAAGCCTCACTTTCTTCCACATACTTGAGCGCTTCCTCTCAGGCCCCTACTACAAAGACCACCATGAGGTTAGCACTACAGTGTGTGATGTCATACATGTGAACAGCTCGACTGGGATCAGCTCAGACTACTAGGCTATAAGGTCATGGCCTTGTTCCATTCCTCTGTTTAGTGACCTTCAGGTGCTCGCCTCCTTATAAGGCTTGTAGAAGAGCGACTTGGGCGCTTACCTGATAGAACTCCCGCAGCCATGTCTTCTGAAGGTTTTCGGGCTGGAAGGGGACAGGAAAGAGAAAACAATGAGACACTGAAACTGTAAATGTCAAGCAGAAAGCAGTTACTTACAAGTGCTGTGTCTGATCTGGGATAATGTAAACACACTGCAGGTGGTTTTAAGTCAAGTAGAGACAAGCAGAAACATGCATCACTGTCAAGCCTGTAGATCATGCTTATCCTCAAATTGAGTAACTCTACGTCCAGCATGAACGTAAAGTCCACGTAAATGGATCTTGGTTACGGAGAGACATCTACTGATTACTTCTACCTGCTAGGAGTGTGTGCGCGAGTGTGTAAAACTATACTACACCACATTCACTGGCTGTTGGCCTGGTTCTCTGAAAGCTTACATATTACACTGTACTTCATACTATTCATTTCATATAGTTCTTATATTCCTATATTTATTTATTCAATTTAGAGAATGTATAGCTCCTACGTGCCCGAATCACAAAAAAATTCCAAATGGCTGCCAATAGCAGTCCACACTGCATTTAAAGCTAATGTGTTTTACATTAATGATGATAATCGTTTAAAAAGGCACTGGCTCAAACCTTTCGTGAATGATGCAGTCATTACTCTGAAGAGTAGTGACAAAATACCACTGGAGATCAAGGTTTTTTACAACTCAGCCACAAGAAATAACGCAGTGTCGATGAACTGCGAATGTCTCAGGTCACTTGTTAGCCATGTTTAACAGACTAGTCTGTAAATGTCAATCAAGTCACTTGTTTGAGTTGATATATAGTTAAATGTAAATTAAACTATATACAAGCCTTTAATTTGTTTACAATGTGGCACACACGAAGGCTGGCTATTAGCCAAAATGTATTATTCCTTTTTTTTTATTTTTTATTTTAACTCATATTTTTGTGCAAGCCGTGACATGTCTTAGTCACCACTGAGCTGTTTCAATCTCCTATGACTACAAAATTATAAAACTGTTTGTATTTTAACCCACTCCAAAACAAACCATACACTCTGAGCAGCAGTAGCCTAATGCACCTCCAGCTTAGTGAGTCTTAAAAATAGCATAAAATCTGTTTCTTCGCTCGGTTTAGAACTCTGGTTTGATCCAGAAAACTATTCCCAGGAGCAAAGGAACTGCAATTTGAGTATTAAATATGGGGAAAGAGGGGAAGAGTAACAGAAGGGAAGACAACACAATTCCCAGGGGTGCTTGAACAAGCTTCTCCCTCTCTCTCACATACCCACTTACACACACACACACACACACACACACACACACAAGACTGCACAGCTATATAAGGACATGAAAACTCAAACGTGTTATTAGTCAGGGTCAGAAAGACAGCGTGTGTGAGAGTTAAAATTGGGTACACTAAATATGGACAGTAAGGCAGCAGATACAAATGGCACTTGTGTGCTACCTGTATGTCTGTGCAACTGGTTTGTGTTTGTGTGTCAGGGCTAAAAGATACTAGATGCATATCTGTCTGTTCTCAAAAAAACCTCCTGAGACAAAATGGATAATGCTATTTAGCTGATTATTTTTGAACTCTCTCCAGCCCTGTGAATGTGTGTTTCAGAATTAGAGAGAACAAGCCGAACCCTTGTCCAAAGTTTTCCCAAACACTGGACTAACAACCGGCCGCCCACTCACACAAAACTACCCAAAGCTACAGGAACTTTCACTTCTTTCCAAGATGTGGGTCACAAACTGGATCTTGTCTTTACTTACTAGCCCACAGGGTTTTCAAATAAAATATACACACGTTGCACAATACACTCAGATGAGTGCGAGCCGTCCAATCAGACTGAACAGGAAAATCATTGTGGTTTGCCAAGATGCTTTTTCAGTATGACAGAAAATGTTAGCCTTTTGTTCACTAACTCATCACTCATAACTCATGCCTCAACATGCTTTAATATCAGGAATTACGCAGTATGCAACACGCAGATAGTAAGATTCTATCCTCTGTATTTTATGTTTAATGATTTAAGGCATGTGATATCCTCACTTCTTCCCAAAAAAATCCATCTTTAGAAGCACACACTCAGAAAAATGACAAAGTACAGACATCCCAAAACAAGCAGTCTGTCAGACGGCACTTACGAACATCTTAAGAGTCAATTCCAAGAACTCCCCAGACTGCCACTTTAGCATCTACACTGCGCAAATGATAATGTGTAAAGTAAACTCTTTTAACAACCTTCACAACAAACTTCACGGCAAATGCTAAACTGAAAGATAGTTTATAAAAGTGCACACAAAAGCTTTGCACATTAGTTCATAAGATCACTTGCTTTATGCTCACAACAATTAGAAATCGAAGCCTGGATGGCTTCTGCCTGCATTCAGAGCTTTGCCTCTTTAAAATCTGCACTATTGCTTCCAACAATAAAAGTTCTAAACTGAAATGAAAACCATGTTTTTATCTTTATTGGGGCTGCACAGCAATTCATTTCCCTTTATACCTCCTCTTCATTTACTGCGCCCAGTGACCCTAGACACTGTATTACATGACCTCATGTGTGGCACGTGTACAGAAGAAAAGGGGGAGATACATTAGAAAAATGACAGTGAACTTTGAAATGGACCCAAACGTCCATGTGTACTGAATAGCAACAAATTAGTCCTAAACTAATGTTTAAAATTATGTACTGAATATTAAACTCCCTAAACAATGTCTGTATGTAGAAAATAAATGAAAGGGAAGAGTGTGTCATTGATGCACACACCGTCTCACTCAAACTCACCAGTCACACATTATGCAAAGAGCATGTTACTCAAAAGACAAAATTTTCACAACAGGTGGCTTACGAGATACAATAGGCAGAAGAACAGAAACACTGGCATGATTAATTATTTAAGCAGCCGTTAATACTGTGCTGACATACTTAATATATAAAAAATATTTCTTTTCAAAAGGGTGCTTTTATTTGTCTGTAGCAAGTGCTTCCCATGGAAAAGATAAGTTCCAGTTTAACCAGCGGCTTCACAGTTACACATTTATAAAATAGACCTGTTAAGGGGAAAAAAAAAAAAAAAAAAAAAAAAAAAAAAAAAAAAAAAAAAAAAAAAAGAAACCACTAACCACTGCATACCGAGAACACCCCACAAGACCTGCCGTTTTGGAGATGCTCTGACCCAGTCGTCTAGCCATGACAATCCGGCCCTTGTCAAAGTCGCTCAGATCTTTACACTTGCATATTTTTCCGCACTTCTGAGACATCATCTTCGAGAACTGACTGTTCACTTGCTGCCTAATATATCCCACTCCTTCACAGATGCCATTGTAAAGAGATAATCAATGTTATTCACTTCACCTGTCAGTGGTTTTCAAGTTATGGCTGATCGGTGTATACACACACACACACACACACACGTCACAATATTATGATTGCAGTCTTGTGTAAAGAAATTCAGGATATGCGATGATCATATCAGAGTATATGTGACAAACATGAAAAGCAGGAAAAGAACTCTCATGTGCCCTGTTAATTAGTACTTAGTAGCTGTCCAGATACTTGTGTTTTATCATAGTGATAAATCATACAGACATTTAATTACAGATGCCACTCTCACTGTGAATAAAGCTAAACTGATATTTTTAGATGCATTTGTATTAGTTCTCAATTATTTTAACAGATTTTCCCTTCAGAAAGTGATAATACATGTCCCTGGCATCCCCAGCATAAGCCTATGAAACTTCCACTACCTCAGTCTGCTCTGCTACAGTTCAGTAAAAATACATACACACACACACACACACATATATATTATATTTTATATACATATATATATATATATATATATATATATATATATATATATAAAATATGAGAGTGAGAGAGAGCGCGCGCGCGAGAGAGTTACTTCCAAAATTAGTCAAGAGTGATTAGTAAGAACTGATCCTATTTCAATCGTGCAGCCCTAATCATTACTGAAATCTTTAACCACTTGCTCAGCATGTAGGTTAAAAAAAAATTAGATAACAGGAAAAAAAGCCCAGAAACATCATCCTACAGTCTACTCACTTACATCCTCATCAAGAACTCAAAATTTTCTGAAATTGCATATCTGCATACCCTTGTCTCCTGATAAACTGGTATAATAACTAGCAATATTTTTAAATAGTTTGCCTTTTCGCATAGGTCTTTACGAGGCCCTTACATTTTGTCATACAATAACCGTCCCTGTCTGCGTCTAATATACCACACATTTTCAAATGGTTTATTCTGTTTCTTAAAAACTACGTGACAAAAATACCGCAGTGACATTTTGTGCACTTTGATCAGTCGGCTGGTAACTCAAACGAAAACCCTTAAAATGAGTTAATCAATCATAAAGCTTTTATAAATGTCAATGAGTTTGAAATCTAGGTTGATTGTGATACTATTATTACTCTATCATACCAATTGGACCTAAAAAATATAATTTTTGTACCATGAGCAATGCACTTAATGCTAATTGAGATAAAAGTTATTCAGCAATGATTTATTTGGTCACAACACAAATTACATCAAGACTTTATAAAAAAAAATAATAATAAATAAAAAAAATAAAATAAAAAAAAAAGAAGAAAAATGTGAAACTGCCTCATAATGACAATACTTAATTCTGATCCACATCATGTCCTGGACTACATGTAAAATCACAGAGCCTACAACTGCAAATATTACGCAAATTAATTTTGTGTATTGACAAAGAACCAGGTGTTTGCTGTCGTATGTATTACTTGGCTCTTGAGTCTTAAGTCAGCTTTATTCATTGCTTGACTGACTGCTTCGTTTTTATTGTTTTTTTTGTTTTTTTTAGCAATACTGAGTCAGACCTTTTGTTACGTTGTGGCTTTCTGTCTCTGGTTACAATGCGTGTGTGTGTGTGTGCGTGTGTGCGTACGTGCATATGTGCGCATGCGTATTTAGCTGTGGCTGTGTCTAGCTTTTACTTGTGGCTGGTCAGTTAGTGGAAAAAAACACAACAATTCTATCGTTAGCAGTTCTGTACTCGGATTATAATCCGCCAGATGAATGAATGTAATCGTAAATTTGAAGTAAAAGCACTGGTACGTTCAACAGTAGATCTTCAACAGTTGCAGGATATCAGTGTTGAAGAGCAGTGACCTTGAGCAGCTGTGTACACAGGGTCGCTCTCCTCTCCACCGAGTGCTGCTCTCGAGAGGATGAGTGCAGAAGTAGGCCTCACTTCCTCTGGGGTTTCCTCCAAAATGAGGTCTGCACCTTCTCTCTTTTAAGCATCAGTTAATTTGCTACTAATTAGAGATGGGTCTCCACTGAAGGAGGGCTAAGAATACCTCTGTAACTCGGTGAGGTCTCCCTTAATTACTCTGCCAACCCTTCTTTTTTTCTCTCGCTTTCTCTCCTGGTCTCTCTAACTCCTTCTTTCTGACCCAGTTCATTTTTAGTCCTCTAAAATTCAACTCAAACATCTGTTGCACACTTATAAAAAAAAAACAAACTCAAAGCATTTTAATACTTTTTAAGAATTACCATACGGACACTAGAACAACCCTGAAATGAAGGCAAATATAACATGTATTAATTCACAAAAAAATAAAACTAAAAAAAAAATCACACAGAGGTCCAGTCATTTGCTTCTCATAGTTCATGCTTTCAACATACCTGATGGCAAAGAAATTCCTTCTTAATTTCAACACAAGATCTTAATAAATGGCATGTTACCAAATCTCTCTAGTTATTCATTTTTATTACAAATGATTAGCTGTGTTCTAAATCAAGGATTTAAAAACTGTGATCAAACTTCTTGATCTTGTCAAGAAATGTATATCAACTGTGTGTAAAGAACCCACACTAATTCTGCCAGAAGAGTTCCTATTAGTAAAAAAGACATCGAATCTAATGCATGACTCATTCAGTACAGTGCTCCTTTTACTGCTAACAGTGCTTCTGAGATTTTCTAAGATAAAACTGCATTAATCTCCAGTGCATCCGATCAGAATGTCTTTCTATATATAGTACTGTGCAAAAGTCGTAGGCATGTGTAAAGAAATTCTGTAAAGCAAAGATGCCTTAAAAAATAATGAAATGAAACATTTCTATCAAAAAATTGACTATAATTAATTAGCAATTGAAAGTAGGGGGGAAAAAAGGCAATATCTGGGGTGACTACACTCACTGAGTCAGTTCCATGAGGTACATTTACGCAGTTTAATCAGAATATTGGCTTGCAAGTTTTTCCAAGCATCACGGAGAACGTGCCACACGCGCTCATACAAGACAGCCCTCATTATGTTTTGAAGTGGTCTGTTACATAAAATTCCTTTACGACATTCAAACATTTCTCTGTAACCTTTCTTTTTTATTAAAAGTGAATGTTTAGAAACCTATTTGCTCTTTCTCTGCTGACTAATGCACTAATGCAGAAGACAAAAAAACAAACATAAGACAAAAGTTGTGAAAAAAACAACTGCGTGTTAATGCAATCTGGTCCTGGTATTTTTCATCCTCCTTCCATCTTTTTTTTTTTTTTTTTTTTTTTTTTTTTTTTTACTGGATTTACAGTTTCATTTTCATTGTCTACCTGCCTCCTTGATCAACAGTTAAAAAACAGTGCAACAAGTTACATAAATCCAATGTCAGGTACAGAAGAATGTAGAATATGTAAAATGTGAAAAAAAAATTGTACCTAATATATAACATATACAATGTATTTTCAGACATCTTATGAATATTATATATCTATTTTAAGTCATTTTAAAACTTTTCAAAGTTCTGCAGGAATTCTATCTTAAAAGACAACAGCGAGGAGTGAGTAGAAACACTCTAGAGGCACCAGCTCTCTAAAATCAATATAACCACTGCCATTTGCCAAAACAAATCCAACTCATTTAAAATGCACTTTAAACAAATCCAGCTCATTTCAAATGCACTCACTGACTCATTCACTCACGTATCCTGCAGTATAGTACTTGCAAAAACATAAACCATGAGGCTGATTTAGACGCCTGAGAAATAGTGTGCAATTTGTTGCGAAGCAGTGAATAAATCTGCATTATGCAATACTCGTGCATAATAAAGTGAAACAAAAGCAGATCGGACTTGCTAACTTTATCCTTAATGAGCAGCTGAGAGACAAACTGAGAGCGTGAGAAAGACAGCAGTCATGTTTCCCTCCAAATATCAAAATCAACTTAAATGACTAATGAAACTGTTTCAAAAACTGTAGGCTAGGCCCTGCTGTGATCATCCTTTCCGCTTAGAAGAGTAAACACGCCATGTGCCTGGTTGTACGTCACTTCGTAGAAATGCTACGCTCCTTACTGGAAGCATGGAAAGACTGGATGAGCAAGGTAATCATATTGTGCAGGATTTAATCTCTCTCTTGGTTTTGCTAATAGCCACTATCCTTTTGTTCAGTAAATCAAGGCAGGATGTACTGCCTGATTTATTCTTGGACTGGAAATATTTATCATCATTACAGGATCTTACCGAACTGTACAGGTTATATCACATAAGCTCCCCACACAAGAAATTAGTCATATGTATCATTTCTTTTGTAATACTTGGTTACGCCTCCCCTGACCACAATAACAGCACTGATCCTGTCAAATAAGGATGTCACCATTGTGTATTCTTTAAAAACTGTGACAATGTTATGCAATTATCCATCGTGATAAATAATGAGATTGAACAGTATGGAAAAATTCCTCATGGTAACATATTTGGCCATAGTGCCCAGGTCTACACAAAAGGCAACATCTGGCCAACAACTAGCAATCTGGTTTTTTGCTAAATTAAATTCTTCCAGATGCATAAAACACTGCTATTGGACTTTTTTTTTTTTTTTTGTCTGGGCAGCTTATTCTGCAATTCTTAGCTCTCTTGGTGTGTTTGCATTGCGATTTTGCTCAACATCTTTGTTCTCACTATACACCACATGAGGACAGAAAGTCCCTGGTGATTTTGTTTTGATGGTGTGATCCCTCCTGACAGACCCCAGAAGAGAGAGCAGCGTGACACTGGCACGTCTCTACACCGCGTGTGATTTTCAGAGCAGTGCTGCAGCTCACAAAGCTGTATACAGTCTTCTTTACAGCAGTTTAGCCATACTGTGATTCCACTGCCCATTCGCTAACTGTTTCCATACTGCATAGTGTGAGTCTGCCTCTGCGGTAGCTGCTGCTAAACACACCTACTCACTTCTTGATCCCTGCTGAGGAGTGACCTTCCACTTCAAAAGCTTCATTACTTAATCACTGCCTTGCTGTGTATACTGCCCAAGTGCCTCTAACTCACATCTATATTGCAGGAAAGAAAACGATTAAAAATAACCCTCGGGCTTAAAGCATGCGTTTGACAAAAGTGAAGTTGTTTCAGTATTTAGTAGAAAATTAATTACACTTTTCAGAGCTCATTCCTGATACTGACCTCCTCTTAGTAACAATGCCATGTTATGCACAGAGGGTGCAGTTGTGTTTTTAAGACAAATTGTGTCCCAAACATGCGCTAAGATCCGTGTCTGTGTCAGTTAGAAAATATGTTGGATCTAATCTAATGGCACCCCGGAATGTCAAGTCAGTATTAGCCCTGTTATGTTCGGTATCAGTGCATACGGAATACCGTAATCAATATTATTCAATGTAAGCTGTTCTAATTCTGTTCCAAGTCTTATCATATCATATTTGATCATATTCAAGGCTCTTTATAGGAAATTAAGCGGCACATTGCTACCTTGTATGTCTGGGATGCATGTGTATGTGCGTATGTGAACATTCGATTTTATAGCTAGTACATTATTACAATATTTTTTAAGAATGGCATAACATTTTTGAAATGTTATACTGAGAAATTAATATTGAGTAACTGACATTTCAGACACAATATGGCCAATTTGTTTATGTTTGCTCCGCGAATGGAATTAGATCCCGAAGAAGCCACACTCACCGATAGCTGGCTAGCTAACTCACAATGCTTTGTACATTCCCGTTAAAGGTGAATTCCGGTGAAATCGGCTTCCCTTCTTTCTTTCCATTTTCATCTGACAAGCTTTCATATTTGAAGTCATAAGTTTTATTCACGAAAAATGTATCGCTTGCCATGTCCACTGACGATGTCACTAAGTAATAACGGTTTCAGTGGGACTGTTGCTGGAAGTGGAATTTTACGCTGCGAATATAGACGAGCAGAGTGATACAAACAGTGAAACGTCCCAGTGCGGTTACACTAAATATAAGCACTCTGGGAACGCCGCTCGTCCAATCAAATTAGTGGACTGGAACTAAGTGTTGTATAATCTAAGCATAAATCAGGTTTTTTAAGCATGTTTCACAGCATCCTATTCTCTACTGACATATTACGCATCACTAAATCATTGTCAAGTTTAAACAAGGTTTAAACAAGATCAAATGTCTGCATCCAGAAACTTGCTCAAAAGATTCTGACAACTTCTTAGTCAAGGTTCTGATGATCTCCAAAAACAGGTTTGCTAACTCAACAGCATCAAAAGCAGTAAAACGTAATAAAGCTGAAGCTCAATCAGTGTTGTATGGCACAAGTTTGAGCTTGTACAACTAGTAAAGAAAGCCCTATAAATGCTAATGGTCTAAAAGCAAAAGAAATACTTCCTTAACCATGAAAATTCCCTGCACACAATTTAGCAACATGAAACACCAGTCACGTGGATAATCAAACTCTACTGTCTTCGATAGTGGGTACAGAAAACCTTTACTTCCTTCCTAAACCTGCAGAACTCTCTGCTCCTCATGTTTAATAAGAAACCACCAGGTAGAAACCCAAACCAAAACCTAATCGTAATTATGCCGCTGTGAGAAGTCACAAATACCCTAAGCAAATGCTATACTAAAAATACTGGCGCATAATACCAGTGTTTCTGCTGGTGCATGAACAGACACAACCCTCAATCACTTCCTGTACCTGCCAACTGGATTTAAATAAGAATGATGACAATAAAAGGGAGCAAATTTAAGAGAGAAAAAGAAAATAAGATACCATGCAGCTCTGGCAAAGCACAGTGGTGATATAATATCTCCTGAAACATAACCATTAATAATATATATATTTACCTAAAAATATCCTTACTGTCTCAGGTTACGCGACTGAAATATCTGGCACAAATTTGAATATTTTTTGCCATTACAATCCATTTAAATGTGACAACTGGATGATTTATACTTAAATACTACGAGCGACTATATTTAATTTCAGTATATTATATCAGGTAACAAGAGTGGCAATACAGTCATCGAAAGAAGCCTGTCAGAGTTTGATCTCCTCATCACGGAAAGGAGGCTGCGCAGTATCTGGGGAACATCAGCCAGGCTAAAAATATAGACTGAGCAAGGACAGAGCACTCCAATCCAGGCCGAGAGGGAGACAAAGAGAGAGAAAGAGCAATCTCTGTTTGCTGTCTTTCCTTGTTTGGATTGTTATGGAGTGTCCCTCTTCAGAGAGGCAAGCTAAAGCAATCCTCAGCAAGGGTCACTCATTACAGAACTAATTAGGCCGAGACCATGGAGAGTGAGAGAGCAGATAGAATTAATCAGTGGCCTTGACCCACTCTTCCTGAGACGAGTGAAGACATGTGGGGACGCTGCTGGAGAAGGATCAGAAGATTGATAACTAACACAAAACGCTTGCTATCGGTATGCACATTTTGGTATTATTAGTACAGGATATGACAACACACTTAGCCTAATTGTGATAATGCTCTCCAGGAAGTTAGTATGGAAAAAGTACTTGTAAATACACACTTGTTTTAGTCTAAACTATGAGGTCTGGTTGATCTCTGGTACCACATCATTTCTCTAGAAGACAGAAATTAGAGATTTTCCTGAGTAAATATCTAGAGCTACACTAATGGAACATCATTAGACAACCTAAAAGGTTCCTAATGCTAGGATGTGGCTTTACCAGGAAAACAGGATGTCTTGTGGGCTCTTTTACGACCACCACATGAACCACATGGGCTTTATGAAAACACTCAAACGCCAGATCTGAGATATTCCTGTCCACTCCAGCTTCAGTCACAGGTGCTCAAGGTTTTACAGTTGGAAACATTAATTGAAAGTGTTACGTCATACAAGCTACTGTGGTTTTTCTCACTTATAAATTCTGCTTTTAGTGTGTGTGTGGTCTTGGAGAAAACATAGGGTGCGTCCTGTCGGTTAGAACAGGGAGTGGCATGAACCTCCAGCAGTGGGGGTTTACAAAATTTAAAGTGGTACCAGGGACAAGGCCACCACATTAGACATCGTCAGATCTATTTATTTCACCGTTATCTTTTAGTATTTATGGAGATCATGTGAGATCTGAGGTCAGAACTTGGCTCAAAGCCTGTTCTGCTTGACCATCTGACATCTAATGTCTTCTTGGATGGGCAAAATATTTTGGAAATGACTATTACGTGGCAGCATGGTGGCACAGCAGGTAGCATTGCTGCCTCACAGCTCCAGGGTCCTCGGTTCAATCATGAGCTCGGCTTACTGTCTGTGTGGAGTTTCTGTGCATACTCTACCTGTTCTTCTGAGTTCTCCGGGTTTCCTACCACCTCCCAAAAATGTCTCAATAGGTGGACTGGATACACTAAATTGCCCCCAAGTGTGAATGGGTGCGTGAATGTGTGTACAGTGTACACGGTGCCTTGCGATTTACTGGCGTCCCATCTAGAGTATGTTCCCGCCTCACCCCCAGTGTTCCTGGGATAGGCTCCAGGAGTGAGTGAGTGAGTGAGTGAGTGAGTATTATATGAACTATGCATATGTATCTGGGTCTATTTAATATCAAATGAATGTGTTTTTCCAATTTGGGCTTGTAATGCTTATTCATAAACACTTTTATCCACAGAGCCAAACCCAAACCATCACAGGATTCATTAGGATTCATCCTGGGTAACAAAAGCCAAGAGAGAGATTTGGACACATCACACGTTCACGTGGCTTCTACAAGCCAAAAAAAGGCTCAAGTGCATGGTTAAACTAATCCCTGTGGTTATCTGACACAGTTATTTGACTCCAGTGAAGCAGACAGAATAGCTTTACTGAGCACTAAAACAGAGAAGGAGGTTTAGTCTAATTTAAGACTACAACATATGACAAGTTCACAAGGTTGGGCATGAGATCATAACACAGAGGCATGCTTACATCGTCAAAGAAACATTGTTTTATACAGCATATTAATTTCTTGGCTATTGCCTGGGCACTACACCAGAACTAGAGGAAAAGGAACTGATTTCATGTACAAATCACATTTTCTCCAAAGGATCCCAGTAATGAGAAAAGCATGCAGAGTTGAAAATTCCATCCACAGGGAGTTCCACCAGCAAGTAAGGACAGTCCCTCCTCATGTTTCCAGTAAAACTCTATTGAATCGGGGTCTCATTTCTAAACTCACAAGCACTGAGTTCAGGAAGACTCCCCTATAATCACACACAATAACACACAACGCTACGCAGAAATAAGTTCTAAACAATGGTCAAGAAAGTTGTCCTTGGGCAAAGAAGATAAAGGAGAGGTAAGCAAGAATTTGCCCTGAAGAAATGTCAATACAAACAGTAGAAGAACAAACCCTGCTCCTATATGACCTTTTCAATCAAGAACATAGTCACAGCCTCAGATGCTCCATCCACACGCCATGAAGCGTCTGCTATCTTCGGTACACTTTTTCTGGCCACAAGCTTCAGAATGTAAACTAGGGCTTTATCGTCACACAGTGAACTTTCTGGGGGCAAGATATGGTCATTGCTTTAAAGAAATGTTCACAGAATCTCAATTTTTAAAGTTAACTAGTTTTGTTTGAAGCAGCTAGTGGTGAGAAAATAAGATAATCTCATATGGTTTCCGACAGGCAACAGAAAAACAATCTGTGGTAGGTCGCCTGCAATGTCAGTAAAATAGCCTCTTGCTGTGGAAATAAGTGGTTCTTGGTCACTTTTATTGAAAAAAATGGCAGACTCTGGCTTGGTGAGACCCTCAAGACCATAACCACATAATGAATATTTGGAGACTCAAAGAAAATTGGACATCTATATCTGTCCACATCCTTTGATTTAAATGGCTGAGATTAATATAAATAAACTGGCATTAATAACAAATGGTGGAACCTTTTGGATTAGTTCTTACAGCCTACTGCAAAGTGGTCATTAGGGGTGATAATGTAGTCACACTTGAGTACTGGGAAGCATACATCTTCCTAGTATACATGGTGGTTACAGCACTGTGTTCAATAATAATTTATAATCTTGCGACACTGGGAACAGGTTCTTCAACAATGTGCATAAGAAGAAAAAGATCAAACTCCTGGAAGTCTTAAGGATTGAGATCCCACACTTAGAAGACACTGTCCTAAAACAATAAAAGCATGTAGAGGAAGTTCAGTTCTCTGCCCCACTTCTCCTTCTGGAATATTTAGTGTCTGAAAAACAGTGATGCTGATTTCTCCAACTTTGGACATATTCACTTCTCAAGAGGCCACATACAGGCTCACAAGGCCCCAGCGGACCTGCGCAGGACTATAGTTAGTCCAGGAGTCACTGGGGTCAATTTTGTTTACTCGTTCAGAAGTAAGGATGTTACGGTTTGAAATTTTCAAGGTATGATAACATCATGGTATCATGATATTAAACCGACCGTTTAAAACTACAAGACAGTGGTGAACATTAAAGAAAAAATGTGTTTATTAAAACTGTAACTGATTATACAGCCAGAGCATCTTCACTGCAGTTATTTGCGTAGAGAAACAGAAGTCTAAGGTATGATGTAGGGATTCGTACTCCAGAAACAGGGAGTTGCAATGTTTTTGGGAAATTGCAGCCAGACACAAAACAGGATGAGAACCACTTGAGTAAGGAACTCGACTGAGTAAAAAAAAATGAACGGGTAGATGGTAATAGATGGAAATGCATTTTAAGCAGCAATTTGAAAAAGTCAGTTGTGAGGTACTCATCCTCATATACTGTGTCTAACTGTGAAACTGTGACCCTATTCTGCAGTATGAAGCATGAAGCATTACAAGTAAGAGCCATAAACACTCATAGTTGTGCTTGGTTTTAAACATATCACCCACACTTCTGATCTCGGGTGATCTCAGGTGTTTCGAGACATTCTGTCACACGCTTTAGATGTTATGCTCTGATCATTCTTGGCACAACAACACATGTGGATGTCTCGTTAATGTGTGAATTAGTCTCAGATGTGATTTAGTCTCAGCTCAAGTCACACCAAATTACTGATTGTGAAGTCCACTGTAACTTCGCATCAATCACTCCCAGTCACTGCCTATCCACGATGACAGAGACTGTGATGCAGTGCTATTGTTTCAATTTTAGTGTTATTTTCATATAGCAAATGAAAAGAAAACTAAAACATGAAAAGAAAACTAAAACTTTCTTTTTCCGGTCTGAAAAAAAAATGGTATCAGTGCATTCCCAATAACTGTATTTCACTCTAAGTGTATTATTTATAATAAGGGCTTGTCCTTGGTGTGTCTCCAGACAGTTAAAGAAATAAAATGACACTTCCTGCTGACTTTACTGAACTGCTTAATGTCTTGGTCAAGTCTTCACTGTGAATGAGAAGATTGTCAACTTATTTAGAGTTGCACTGGACGCACCCATTTGCTAGCCAATATTATGAACACATGTGCCAAACCAGAGCCACTAGCAGGTACTCATATGACCACTTTTATTATATTGCTTACACTGAAGTATCTTTAAAAGTTCATAGCTTCATCTAAACCATTATTAACAGTTTAAATCCTGCATAGGCTACACTGTGAAAGCTACACTATATGCTGGAAAGTTTGTGGACACCTGACCATCACACCCGTATGAGCTTGTTGAATATCTCATTATTTCCCCCTTTTGCTGTTATAATAACCTCCACTCTTCTGGGAAGGCTTTTCACTAGATTTTGAAGCATGGCTGTGGGGATTTTCCAATCAGTCACAAGAGCATTAGTGAGGTCAGACACTGATGTCAGGCATTCAACGTTCCAGTGTTACAGGTCATCCCAAAGGTGTTCAGTGGGGTTGAGGTCAGGGCTCTTCCACACCAATTTCTGCAAAAAAAGTTGTTTCAGTGAAGGGAAAGTGTAATGGTACAGCATACGAAGACATTCTAGACAATTGTGTGCTTTCAGCTTTGTGGCAACAAGTTCTTGTTCAGAGACCAGGAAAAGAAAGAAACGTAAGGAAGTATCGGTACAGGAGGAGTCTACGGGGTGTTTACAGCTACTACGGTGGTGTATTTAATCATTCATCAGGAAAAAACCTTTCCATGCACAAAGTCAGCATGGCGCCAAGACACCTAAGCAAAAGGAAGAATATGAATACTCTGTCTCGCGCAAGAACAGACAGTAAACAGGAAATGGTTAGAGGCGTTATACAAGAAGAGGTGAACGACTCTGTACCTCCTTTATACTACAGTAGGGCACCATCCATCTTCAGACACTCCCTAATTACTCTCAGTCAGCTGTCACAGTTTGTGACACAGCCCACAAAACACAGCGATCCATTGGCCAGCCTCGGTTTCAACTCTACCCTTACATCCTGATGCCTCAAACCCACCCGCCAGTCTGTCCACACATCTTCCTCTCTTTCTTCTCCTGTCTTATCTCCTGCCTTTCTCCAGAACACAGCATCCTGTTTGCTCTGCAAGCAGGACAAACATAGTCTCACAAGAGGAACACAAGACATTTCACAGGCTATCACATTTGCAGTGTAGCACTGATATCTCTGTAATTGGGCTTTTCCTGTTCGGGAGAGGATGCGAGAATGAGAGAAAAACACTACAGTTGTGCAGTATGGAGGTTGCTAGAAAACAAGATCATATTACACCAGTTTTAGCATCACTCCACTGACTGACTGCTGCCTTTAGAACTGACTATAAAAATGTAACAAGTAGTTTCACATGTCTTTTTCCGATAAATCATGTTCTAAATTCTTCAAATCATGTAGCACTGGATTTCTCCATATACCACATATGAAACTTAAAAAGAGTGGTGGAGCGGCCTTTTGTTTTTATGCACCAAAAATCTGGAACACATTACCATTAAACATTCATCAGGCTCCATCTATTCATCCAGATTTATCCATCCAGATTTAATAAAACAGCTCAAAACATATTTTTTCACTTTAGTCTTTAATTAGCTTTTATTATTTTTTATTACTTTTACTGGCACGTTATTTATACATATATTTATACTCCTTTATACTTTTTTCCCATTTCTTTTTTTTTTTTTAACATCACCCAGTAAATCATTTCGAGCTGCATTTTAATAGTATAAAATGCATTGTATAAAAAGTTTATTATTATTATTATTATTATAATTATTATTATTATTATTTGAGAATGCCAGGGCAGCTAGCCAGGCTGGGTTTGGGTGGTTATCAAGCCTGGAATAAGTTTGATTTAAAATTTCTCACAAAAGAAACAAGGCATCTACTACAACAGCTACACAAACACGTGGTTCATTTGCCACTTTCCAGTGAAATCCCTAAATGACATGGGCTAAATCGCCAACTCTATGTCAACTCATCAATCAGCCGAGGTTTTGACTGATTCCTGAGAAGCAGCTCAGATCCTGCTGCAATTCAGAGCATGTGTAGATCACATTGCGGCAAATCAATACTGAGATAAAACACTTCTAATGCCGGATTTCTCAGAAGCAACAGACCACACTCAGGCACTCCTGAAGCAGCAGAACAGTTCAAAACCAGAATAAAGTGCACGGAAAAGAGTGCGGTCAAATTCAACGGAAATAGTCCTGTCGTTAAAAGCAGATTCTGCCAGACAGGCTGGCTCGCTTAGGAGTCTCTGGGTCGGGTATGCCTTTTGTGTGGGAAAAAAAAAAAAAAAAGTTATATGAACTTATTTGAGTGTTTATTTCCATGACCTAGTGTTTGCCCAAAACTTCATATGAATTTGCTTAAAGATTAAGGACGACCATATCTGTTCCTGGAGACCCTGGCACCAGGCAGACCTCGCTGGCATGGCTGCTTTCTCCCCAGTGACACTTTCCCACCTGTTGCACTATTAAACCCTGCACAAATCTAATAACACCCAGTTCATGCTCAGCACACAAAGCTCATCAGCGTTGTAGCATAATGTACCCATGTTCCACACTTCTTTTACAAGACAGCTGTCTCATTTATTTCTGATCAGGTGCCAAAGCTTGTAAAAAGCTGGTGTTGCCTTGCCTCCATGAGCTTTTGGTATTTACATTTGGAGAGGGGAAGACAAAACACATTCTCCATTTGTCTAGCTGCATCACGTGACCATAACATGAATGTAGGCTTTACCTGTGTTAAGAACTGTTGTCTGTTTTATCGTTCTGTGTTTTAAACTCGGACAATACCAGGTTTCATTTTGATTTTGCTGAACGACAACAGAAAAGAGCACTTCTGGAGTGTTACTGAAGAGTGTTACTGAAGAAAAAGTGAAGAGTCTCTTTTCACACAGGATATGATGCAATCTTTACCAACATGTCAATTCAGACAAGGTTATAGGTTACCTGGGGTTAATTCTACTGAAAATTAAAATAGGGTGTAATCTTTCCAGATGCGTATATGTCCAGTCTTAAAAAAAAAAAAAAAAATGCCAGTATGACGGATTTGGTAGAACTAAAATCCCAGTGATACTTCAGTAATAACTGCCTTATCTCACCTCTCAGTATAAAACTAGCCTAATCTGAAAAGGACTTTAAGAAGATATTTATGAGAATAATATTTCCTTAAAAAATCTCTTATACTGTCAGTAATTATCACATTAGCATTATACGACGAAAGAGACAGTGGCAAGGAAAAGTGTGGCACACCCTAAAAAAAATGGACAGAAATGCGCTCTAATCTGTATCTTGAAAAAGCCAGTGGTGAGGTAACCGTCAAATCATTTGCTGTGATTAACCATGAAACCGTGACACACAGTACTCAGATCACACTCAGTTCATTGGCTCACCATCTGCTGCAGGGTTTATTTTTGACGCTTTGACTAAGGGTTAGGGTTTAGGGTTTACAGTTAGGGTTGATGGAGCTGTAGAGCTTTTGATGTTTCAGTAGGAGTTAAAAGACCAAGTGTTTTCTTCCTCCACAGCTGGACTCCACTCTATCTTTCTAAAGAGAAGGAGGGTTCACAGCGAGGCTTGATGGAAGCAGATGGCATGAGCAGCACTTCAGAGAGGCCTGGGTCTAAGAGCAGGAACACAGCCTAACAAGTGGCCTGTGTAATAGAGGACCGTGCTATGGCTTCATGAAATGTAGAACGAGAGCACTGAGTTGAGGAAAATGGGCTTCGTCCCAATTTCACAGGGCTAGTTTCTTTCTGTTGTCCATATACACTGAGTTGCCAGGTTATTAATCACTAGACTGGTGGCATACATAAACTAGCAGCTCAGTATTTTCAGTGAGTGTGGCCTAAAGCAGAAGTTTTTTTTTTTTTTTTTTTTTTTTTTTAAACAGACTGCTTTTTTAATCCTGCTTACACATATTTTTGGTCATATGTTCTCGTGACAGTTTCAAATTTAGTCAGTTCTATTACTTACAGCATAAACAAAAAACAGTAGCCAAATTTAAACCTCTGCAACCCTCAACAGGCAGTTACTTCACTTTCACGTTAATGAATGTGGTCTTTCTTTATCCTGCAAGCTTCATATCTGACCACTCACCCACGTGAAAGTAAAACCCTCCTGCTCATGTGACTTTTTTTGTCGTGTTCCAAAGCATCCCAGTACCGATGTACAGTCTAGTCTCATGTGCCATGTCAACCTTTCTGGCAAAAAACAAAAAAAAAAAAACCCAAAAAATAGCGCACCTCTTATTCTTAGTTATTAGATAGGAGGTATATCTACCAATGTGCAATCCACGCACACTCACGCACACAATCTATTATTAGGTACAGAGATGTAGGAAGTAATAAACTGGAACCTCTGAGTGATCACAGGAATAAATATTTCAGATCTTTAAAAAGCTTTTTGGCTGCAGGGGGAGCTGACAGTAGGGGAAAAATGAACCTTAGCTAAAACAACCCCAGAGGGAAACTCCCTTCTTTGGAATGCACTAAGCCATGCCATTTCAGCCTAACACTCCAAAGCGCATACATGCAGGAAGCAGCATGAATGCACAACAATGAACTAACAGCAATAAAAAAAGAACTCAGTAAAGTGGTGGGAAAAACAACAGAACTTCCAAAAATCCAGAGTGAACATCATCACTTCCACAAGATTTAATGGCCAAGTTATTTTTCTCTCTTTTTCTTAAAATAGAGCTCAGACTATGACATTACTCAGAGTGACATGAGTTGGAGGGTGTCTCCGAGGGCAAGCTCGGGGCTTTCTGAAGGAAAGGATGTCTTTAACCGAGAAGCTCCACCGCTGTGGGATAAAAATAGGCCCCGGAAAAAAAGGGAACAGTAGGTTCTACAGCTGCTGCATTGTTCCAAAGTGGAAAATGGAAAATGCAGTTACCAGTAAACAGCATGCAAGCGATAACCTTAGTCCTGACCAGCAAGTCACAGCAGTCAGTGAGGAAAAACCGGCACAGATCTCAAAGTTCACTTTAATACTGAAAGCTTGATATGCCTACGCATCCACCAAATGTATATTCACTATGCACTGTCGGTATGTGCCAACATTAAATTTCCCTGTACTGAAATGACCATTCTTTATTTCAATTAACAGTGATATCAATAAACTTATTTTCAAAATATTACCTGGTTGCCTGTGCCTGTTCTTGCTACCCATTTTGATCACGGTTCAGTGTCATCACATGACATAACCACTAGTGAGCAGTCCTTCTAAGAATTCTTAATTATATTCACAACTAAATAAAACTACAGCTTGACATTATGAGGTTTGCTCCTGCATTGAAGCACGCTACCAGCCGCAAATGTTGGGAAATATTAAGGTCTATCAAATTGTATAATATAGTCGATTATCACTATATGGCAACATGCCTACAATCCTATAACCCTTGCGCTCCACGATGAACTTGGGCCATACCTCTGAAATGGAAAATGCAGAGAGCAGGTAAACAAAGAGTAGAGTGATAACTCCTCACTATCCTTCAGGCCCTTTGGTGGTGATAAGCCTTCCACAAGAAGAAAGGGCCACTGAGACATCTGAACCACAAAAACACAGGTTTGGCAAGAAACGTTTCAATCGCCTTCCAATTTTACTTCAAGTGACAAACAAATTACAGTCATTGGAGATGGGACATGACTCACACTGCCCTCCCTGCTACTGACTAGGAATTAATTAGCATAGGTTACGCAGATTAATTAAAGCTTCAGTGTTTTTGTGGATTCCAGACACAACCAGCAACATACAACCAACAGCATTCGGGCAGCATGACTCTACTCAACTCTGCAAATACATGACATTTTCTAGGCATGTTTCCAAAACTCCTCACAACTGTTCCACTCATGCAGAGTGCAAAGGAAACAGGAGGCACTGTGACTTTGAGTTTAGGTGGAGTTGCTTTGGGGAGAACTTTCATGGAGAAATTCTCAGAGGAAATGTAGGTGCAATTAAATATACCCCCCCCCCCCCCCCCCCCCCTATCTGTAGGCTATCTGCAGGCTCTCTGCTACTACCACAGAGACAATGACACCAGAGTTGAAGTACATGGATTACTCTACTGTGTGTGTGCATGAATATACAAAACACAGATGCAAAGCAGGGGTTAATGTATTGCCAACCTCTACTGAACATTCGCCATAAATGGGCACCTTGTGGCAAAGACAGAAATACTGATGTTGGTCCAAGAGTTCTCTGTTATGGTTATGCTAATGCTTTCCATGGGTGAGACAAACCAGGACCACTAAAACAGACACATACACACTCAAACACAGAGTCAAAAACACTAATTGGCTGTCATGTACACTGCAATCCTTAAAGGTTAAGTGCCTCTTTCGTTTTTATCTTATTTAATGGCTGATGTTGAACGTCTCCAAGAAAACATTGCTCCCATCACTCCCAACCTTTATAATCCACCTGACCATGTTTGTCCAGTAAATGCAGCTGTTATCAATGCCAAAAACAGCAAAGTACAGATACTTATAGATATTTTCCTTGAATTCTGGAATAGCTTTCCTGTCAGTATTTTGTAGAGGTGGACAATCACTAGCCTGAGTGCTTGGGACGAGCAGATTTCATGTCCAGGCTCATTTTTTGTTGTTTTTTTTTTTTTTTGGTAGCTGCCCAGTAGACAAGTAGGATCACCAACCATAAAGAGAAGAAAAAAAAAAACCTTCCTATTTATTGCAAAACAAACATTTTTACTGGTATGCGTCTATGTTTAAACATAATGCACTTCCTGGTGGTGTGACGCACCACAATGCTGTAATTATAGCAAGTGCTTCTTCACCAGAACAATTTTTACTAGGCAGATTACTTACAGTATACATTAGTGTATGACAAAAGATGTTTTTAGGAACATGTAGGTATGTGTCACGTATCGAAAGGGATATCTTCGCCACAAGTCTGGTCCTTCTTGTGTTTGTATGCCAGAAATACCCTTACAGTATACTTCAAACAGGAAGGAAGCTATAAAAGAAAAACTCTGTCAGACATTTGACGTTGCTGTGACCCCAGACAAATGCACAGACCAATGGACGAACAGACAGAAGGACAGACAACCCACAGCCATCAGGGTTTCAATGATAATAAAAAGTCCTGTCATAATTCTCCTCCTAGCACAACAAACTGTCACCTCACAGTTAAACATATGGAGAGAAAATAAAGTGCCAGACTTGAATAATACCTTTTAGGTCTGACATGAGAACACCACATCCCACTGCTGAAACTTTGCCTGACATTTTGTAAAGGGTGCAAATGAAATGTACCAGATGATCATGTACTCAGTTGTTTCCCTTAGTCTGTATTAATGCACCAGCTAACTAGCTCACCGTACTGTATTACACTATGTTAGCTACCACTTTTTACACACTGGAGTTTTCACTTACCTGGTGGGCTAGCTAATAAATGTATCAGTTCTTCTCCATTTGGGACGTAGACACTCTGTTCAGTCAAGGATGAAGCTGAACTTCCATACCCATAGAGGTAAAGGTGGTAGACCAACGAATAGAGAGTTTTTATGAAATAATGCAGACACTCATTAGGCCCCTATGCACTATTAGGCCCCTCATTGCACAGAGGTCACATGACTATAAAGACGCTTGCTCCGTCATCCTTGATTGACCACTAGCTGTTGAACTAATTTGCTAATCTCTTTACCTGTATTATAATTCAATATATTGATATATTTATTACTAACACTCATTGTAAGGTTTTGGTTTCTTCCAAGAGTTCATAATCTTTCTACCTCTACCTGAGGATGTTTCCTTGTCCTGAGAAGGGTTGCTGACTTTGCATTAAGGCACTGATGTTTATAAAGCTGCATTAGGACAGTCCGTACTGTAAGAATCACTCAATTTTAATTCCGTCCACACTCATTTGATTCAGCCTGCACCACACTCACACTCAGGAAATCGTCAAAACAAGCATGGAAAACAAGTGCTCAACAGTCCCTCTTTAATGACTTGGCCAGACAGCCATGTCACACTCCTGCACGATAAAAGTGTTCCAAATATAAAGAACACAATTCATCTCACAGTGAAGGCAATAAAGTTGTGTGAATAAAACTAAAATAAAAAAAGAATGTCTGACATCAGAGCGCAGCTCATAAGGTCAAGAAAACACGGCTATAATGTTTTCACACTCAAAAGCAGGAACATTAGTGGCATATTTTGCTATAATCAAGACTTGGGTCATTCAAACCTGCAGCCTTCAAACAGTATTTCACTAGAATACATGCATTTCCCAAGCTATTACACAAAATTATATATTTAACAAATCCCACATACAATGACTTTGGTGGAATGTACATTCTGAACACTCTTCATCTTGCCAGCATCTTCTCCCTATTTGTAGCATGCTATCAGATTGTGCTGGTGATTCCTTTATAAATGACCAGAGGCCATACTGACTGTGTCATTTACGAGTCCTCAGCACAAACAGCCTTCAGTTCCTTTAACTCTGAATCTTTCCAATTTCCAGACATTTCTCCTTTTATTCTTTGTTGACTTTAGGATTTCCCTCCTGCTGTTGCTTTACTATTCCCTGGTAACAAACCAGCTTCTGTCCAAACATGAGCCCTCTTGATAATTTCCAGGGAACTGCACTAGGTCTTACCCTGCTGATTGACACATCAGTCTTCTCAGGACCTGTATGTCTCAGGACATACACAATTAATTACCAATTCCTTTCAAGTTCTAATAAGAGTGGATGTGTAAAAGAGGCTCTATCGATTTTAATATTAGGGATATATTGATCTAATGCTGGGTGACATGGGCTTACTGAAGATAAACGAATGAATAAATAATGTGGATATCAGATATTGGCACAAAAGGCTGGTATGGTATTGGATTTGACATATTCTGATATCCATGTCCAATTGAAAATCATAAGAAAATTTGTGTTAGTACGTCCCAGGTCAGAGTGAGAAAGAAAAAAAGAGTGAGAAAGACCAAAAAAGAAAGACAGAAACAAACTGGTTATAGTTATGGTGTCTCTGAAGACGAGTAAACCAGGCCACAGGCCAGTGACGAGGATGGAAATAGAGCTAGAATATAGTTAATAAGCTCTAGGGTCCAGTCCTAACTATACACACACACACACACACACACACACACACACACAGTATAACACACTTAATTCACTACACAGCTGCTCACCACATACACACTCATCTACACTAAACAGTAAGGATGATGCAGGTGCCCTCTGTCATCATCTTCTAAACACACATAGGCAAGTATAAACCCGAGGCCTAGTTTACACCACCACAGGTCATTGGAGTGGATGTGATTTGATCAGACTACACTGATACACAGTGTTGAATGTTGACATGTTTATCTACAGGTCAAGAACAAAGGTCAAGAGCAAATTCAGGAAAAAAATATCAACGCCTGGAGCAATAGCTACACTAGACAGTCGTTTTACACTAATGTCAAAGAATCATTTTCCATTAAACCAGGAAGAAACACAAGCCAAAATAATGTCAGACATCCTGTGGAACCACTCATTACGTCTGCCTTCTTACAAAACAAATTAATGCTCCTAAGTATAAAAAACAGATATATTACTCATACATATCCCAACCACGAGGACAGCAAATGTCATAAAATCCATTTTTAATTAAATAAACACTTTCATGAGGTAACCTGCACTTTTTATTCGGAAACTCTGAACTCTTGGCTGATCTCTAGCAGTGTCATATTACTGAATCATAACAAGCCAATCGGTCACCTGTCAGCCTCCATGATAAAAGTGTGTGGACAAATTTCAAGCAAAATCAAGCAGGTTTCTCGTTCTCCTTCTACCTGCTCTCTCTCAAAGATCTGTCCATTAAACAGAGTCAGTAACACAAGCACTGGAAAAATCAACAAAAACAACCCAGACGGAACAGGATCAACTACGCAAAGTAGCCGAAACCAGCCGTTTGTGCGAGTATGTAACTTGCTCTCTCTTGCATGCACACACTCTCCCCTTGGCTGTACTAGGCTGTGATTAGCCCAGCCCTTTTTTAAGTGAGCTCTGTCTTACGTCTTTCATTCGTGCTTCATGTTTACATTCCATCGAAGCGGCACGTCGGAACATGCACGGCAAACGGAGAATATGAACCATGGCTTGCACGCCCTGCTGTATCTGGATACTGTAGTAAGAAGACACCGAACTGCAACTCAGAGGTATAATAAAACACAGAAGTCCCAGTTCGGCTTATTGTGAGCAAGCATGCCAGGTCTCAGATCCTCCCTCTGACAGCTCAGTGTGGATGGCCTGAGGAAGTGCAGACGACATGACAGACGGCAAACCATTGGGGCGCACTGTATACTCCCAGTTAATCCTAAATAATAACTGCAGGCACAGTATTAGTCAAAGTCTTTGAATGTGTGAGAGCTTGGGGCCATTCATTAGCTGTTCTAAGTTTAATAAATAATAATAATAATAATAAAATAATAATAAAAGCCATGAAAAAAAGCAGGTGTTACTGAACATGCCCTAACATAAGAAGAGCTGCTATAAGATATGCAGAATACCATTTATCTCTACCAGGACCGAAAGAATGCGCGCGAATGAAATTTTTAATATATCTAAATAATTTAACATTCATCATCTCTTCACCTTGAGGAACATATTGGCAGTGGCACTTACCCAGCACTTACTACACCATACTAATGAATACAAATTATAATACAAAATATGCCTCCTTTCTTAAACAGAAATTCCACGATAGCAAAATTTGGCCACTTTGGTTATATTGTAGCAGCTACTACCCACAGCAGAGATTGAAAAAATCAGTACAAGCAGATTTCTGTGCCCAGGCTTTTAGTGTTTTTGTTCTTATTTGCCTGGCAGAGAAGGTTCAGCAACCAGAAAAAGAAAAAGAAAAAGAAAAAAAAAAAACACTTCTACTCCATATTGACACTTGCAAAATGAAATTTTTCATTTGGTATATAGCTAATTTTAACACACTATGTTAAGTATGTTTAATCTTAACACACTTCATAGCGACACGACACACCTCAGAGCTGTAATTAATGAATAACTTTTTTTCTGAATACCACCCCCTGCTGCACTGCACATATCGGCAGACACGCAATCTGGCTGATATTTAATAATGAAGGTGTATTAATTAGCATGCATGGGGGTCCCTAGAGGACTAGTGGCAGTTTAACCACCCCGGCCCGGCTTCGATTCCCGGCCAGGGAACCAACTCCAGCCACTAGGGTTGCATACGGCCGTGCACTCCCAGTGCTGGTCCCAAGCCCGGAAACATTGGCCGACGACTTGCTGACTTTTTGCTGAGGGCACACACACAATGTGCTACATTATAAACTGTGTTAGAAGAGGATAATCATCATATACTTAATTCAGGTCCCTTAATCTGTTTAACTAGCTAACCATACTTTATTGCGTCACATTAGCTACCACGTTTTGCCTAGTCAGTTTCCAGGCAATGAAAACATGGGACTGGGCAGCACTCTGGAGCTTTTACTTGCTCAGAGGCCTAGCCGATAAATTGCACATTTGTCCACCCCTGCATGGCCCTCACTTGATTTCCAAGTGCCATCCATCTTAGTTTGTTTAAGTCACACTGTAAAAGAAGTGTGATTATCTGCACCTCGCTTTGGGAGGGTGTGTATTTGACCACAGCCTTCCCACATTCCCTAGACGATTCTGACTTTGGAGCAATGCCAGACACTGACGTACGCCAGCTTATCTCACTTCCTTACCTGAAGAAGGGCTCATTTCTTCTCTGTCACCCGCTATCTGAGTTTGCATGGCAGGTTCAGTGATCTCGAAGGAGAAGTGTTTATTCTCATGTCTGTATTTCTGTGTGAGCAAAATTCCCTTTGACCACACTTATTGGAAACATGAACTTCACAAAGAACATATCTGTTTTATTAGCTGCACTATCTTCACTTACATTAGATGTGAGTTTATTGCTAAAGGCAGCCACTCTTGTTTGGAATTTTGTTTGGGAACCTGTGTTTTTTTTTGCAGAACCCTGACACTGGAGTTCACACTGATCCTGCACAAAACATTCATTCCTACTAGACCAGGAGTATTCAACTAAAATTTATAAAGGTCCGGCTACAAAAGATGTGCTGCTTACAAAGGTCCGGATAAGCAACTAACATGACTGAATAGTGTTAACAGTTACCGTTTAATGCTTAACCATCAAAGAGTAGCTTATGGCTATAAATAAGATGACTTTTCTTTCATCGTCATGCTCCCGATCACCACTTTTGACCAATGCCATGGACTCTGAAAAGATAAGATGCATCTGTTTTGTACTTGACATGGGGAGAAGAAAAGCTGTCCATTCATCTTTAAATATTCTGATTTTGTTGTCGACTTTTTTTTCATACATTTTTTAATGAAATGAAACATCTATGAAAGTCTGTGAAAATTCAACTCTCCCTTTTCTGAGGTAATGTCTTGAGTCTCTGGCCTGATGATCTTCCTTCAGAAAAATAATTTACATGTGAAATGCACGTGATTGGATAAGTCGGAACAGAGGGTCTGCTAGAGAAGCCAAGTTCATATTGAGAAAACTAGAGTCGCTGAATTATAGCTACTTTTTTTCCATACGTTTATCAGTTCTGTTACAGTAGGCTATTATTTTTCCAACTACTTGGTTTGGTCAGCTGCAGTCTGCCAGTTCATGACCCCTGTGCTAGACTGATTATCCTAAGTATCACACTGGGCTTAATCTACAAAATAATGTCACGCACTCTGCTGCAAATAACTATACTATTTGCTTCCTGTTTCTGTAAGAAAGGAATGAAAGTCAAGTTAGCCCTTATTCTCAATATCACTCATCTCTCAACAGAAGTGGGTGTGGTGTAAGTACTCCAGAAGTGGTGGAGAAAATCTACCAGATGATTACTCAATTTTACCCATTACAGAGGAAGTATGTGCCAAGGATGTGACTTATCTGTCATACGAGAATTGTTTTGAAATCGAAAATAGTTTTCTGGATATGATTCCAAGATGTGATTTTTCTCATCTAAAAAGAGAAGCTCGAATGTTGCTTGCCTCAGTGAGCCATATGAGATGCCAAGACATGTTTTGGAAAACTTCTGTAATAAGTTTCTTCTTGTTAGAGAGTTGCATGAGGAGTGTGACATCGGCCAACCAACATCACTGCAATCCATCAAAACTTTTCTGCCTTGAGGACCAATTAGATGTGAACGCATATCGACTGTTTTCTAAGACATAAAGTCTTTTGGACTTTGCCAGTTCCTATCGGTTCCCTAAAGTCTGCATAGCCAGTGTCTGTCTTAAGTTATTCTGTACCATGAGGAAAGTTTCGTCATGGTAGCTGCGAGGGGAATAGATCAAAAGATTCAGTCAGAGTCCAAGATTTAAACTTCTCATCTCTGGAGTGTTTGGAGACAGGCAGAAAAGGCACTTTGGAAACACATGCTGATTACTTCAGCATTTGGAATTCCAGATTAGTCTTTCCCATTGAAATTCCAACTCATGAGCAGCCAGATATGGAGAGGAAGCAAAGCGCTAATAAAAATAACATAATCTTCCTTTCATTAAGTTTCCATCACAGCTCCAGAGCCTGAGACACTCTCCCAACCTCCTTCTCCCTCCCGAAAGCCACAAGCTGACGTCTTTTGTTCGTGATCAATTACTATTTCTTTTTAACGCATCCAGACTTGAAAGGCTGCAGGATGAAGATGGCGTGCGTTAATTTAGTGGCGGATTTACCGAGCTGACACTTTGCTCTTAAGAATGTCAAACGTCCTCAACTGGCTATTAAACTCTGGAAAGTCTATGTGTGTCAAAACACATGGTCTCATGTTCCATTACTAACATCCATCTTAAACCATTTGTTTCATCAGGGAAGTGCTGAAAGTGCTTTGTGGCCAAGCAAAACCCAGCAACCTACCTCTGAGGCCAGCAGTAGCCTTCTCATCACGCCATTTAGCTCTTCAGCAGAGCGCGTACACACACACACACACACACACACGCACGCTTCGCCCTGCATGCGGACTTTCACCTCTTGACATGTGTGTACTGGCACACGCTCAATGTTTACCACATAGTGGCTAAAAATGAAAGACTTGTGGCCATGCGTGTATTTATTTAAAAGGGAAACTCAGCAAGTCTTTACAATGAAGTTATTGTTTGTGTTGGGCTTGCCCATTCGTAATAGCACTAAACTACGCAGAGGACGCATTCACTGCGACAGACCTTCTTTCAGATGACTTTTTATTAATGTTTATTTGGCTTGCGTAAATATAGCAGATCACTGGCATTTCTCATGAAAACAGGGCAGAAGCAGACTGTGCTAATGAGGCATCAAGGGAAATCGTGAAAGAGAAAGAGAGATTCAAGTCAGTGAATTTGCTCTGACAAATCAAATAGCCCATGTTCCAAACACAAATTAATACACTTCAGATCGAATCAAACAAATGTTCGCCAATCCTGCGCTATGCACAAACAAACGCTTTGCATTAATCTTGTTTTCCTGCAAACGTCTGTTTGAAATAAGGGACATGACGGCAGGTTAAAAATCACCCTCAGTCTTCTTTCCACTGCCTTTCTTCTGCTAACAAGACTGACAGTCACTTTTCAGTTGTTCAGTTGTTGGTGCTACCCACAAGTTTACATGAAGCGTCGTTGGTTACGGGATTGTAAAACCACGCAAGAGTGATGTGAATGTTTTTTAATGACCTTGTAGCGTCTTTACTGTCCATTAACAGTTTCAGCTCTGTTTATGTGTAACTGGCAGCAGATAAGAGTCACATAGTTCATTGTCTTCAAGCTAAAGTTTTTTTTATGTTGTCCTGCAAAATGTTAGGTTAGGTTAGGTTAGGTTTATTGTCATTAGATTAACTTTACTGTCATTGTCAGAGTACGAGTACAGAGACAACGAAATGCAGTTAGCATCCAACCAATAAATTAAAATGAGGTAACAGTTTTATGGTGCAATAAGTTAACAGTGTGCAGTGGTAAACAGATGCATACCAATAATGCAAATGCCAATTAAGTTAAATGGAATCAATAAGAATTATGGTGCAGTTAGTTGAGATAAACAGTATACGGTAGTGGTAAGCAGCATGATGCATGCAATATGATGCAGTGGATACAAAGGCTATCTCTAGGCTATTTTAGGATGGCTTTCTGATTAGTCTTTAGTCCCTGGTGTGTTTTCCTCCTGAGTTCGTTTGGACAGGTGGGAACACAATAATCACATTATCAAACAACCAGTCCGAGAGCCTCTGAGTGAGGTGGTCACAGTCGGGTTCAGAGCGAACGTTGCATGTGTGATTCGATTGCAGTGAGAAAACGATTTGACTCTGAATTGAACCAATTGCAGGAAGTGAAACAAGCAGGCCGTGTATTTTGGGTTGTGAGTGACATTGGGCTAAAGGTGCAAACTGAACCAAAGGACAGAGCTGTAGTGCTGTGGAAATGCAATGCACCCTGGGTATTGGGACAAATTAAAAGAGAAAAACAGTGAAAGCATACACAACATGTTTTAAACTAGCTATTTATATAACTGCTTAATCATTTATTCAGCACTGACTCCATGTTCTCTGTGGGTTTATTGTGATTTCCATACAAAAAATTATTTACTCTTACCGTTGACATATTTCTGACCAATGACTGACACAAATGCCTTAAAATGTACACATCTCTCAGCCAATGTTTTTTTTTTTTTTTTGCTTTGTGCTTCATTTAATTATGCGCAGTACGAAACTAAACATAATCGATTGGCAAACAAACCGAAAGCATCAATGTCACTCTGATTCTGACTCAGCAAATGGGTTAATGAAAGTGCCCTCACGTACTGCAAATGTTAGTATTTGGAGCTTTAGCTACAAAATTTACATGCTATTTAAATTGCAGTTAAACGTCATTTGTACATTTTGATACGCTATCAGAACATTTGGGATAAAAACATCCTTTAGGCCAGTTCTTTCCAGGAACAGGTGTAATTCATCACAACATGCACTGAACAAAAACATTTGGGTTTGGCTAGCTTCCGCACACTGCGCTGCACTTCTGCGTATTCTAGTGACTGATTAACACACTAATGTGATCTCTTTCTGTTCTTTCTGGCTTTATTGCAATTTTAATGTGCATACTGTTAAATGGAATTGGGTCATCTAACATGCTGTGGGATCATGAGATGTGTTTGTGATACGATTACTCATGCAATGTTTCTTTTCTCATAAACTCTGAGCTCTGTAATATCTCTAGGAAGCATTGCGCCATTACAACATTACTAAAACTGAACACAGATTGTTGCTAATAACAGATCCACAGCGTGACTAACAATTCTCAGCTTTTACAAGACTATAACAAAGAAATTATCCACGCCTCTACAGTTTAAAGTAAATATAGTATCAAGATTTGTACATATAAATGGCAGTTAGCAGAGGTGGACAAATCACTAGCAGATATCCAAGCGATGCATTTTTCATTCACAGTAGCAAATTCAGGAAGCTGTAAATGTAACTGTCATCAGAGGGTGTTTGTTTTTGTTGTGTTTTTTTTTTTTTTTTTTTACTTCATTCATCCAACAACCATAGAAGGACAAATACACTACTCCCTATTCACTTTCAAAAAAGAAATCTTCTCACCTGATATGTTTGTTGATTTAACATAACACACTAATTTGTTCTCTATATATTTCTCTATTTCTGCACAATCTACGTAAACCCATTCAGTAGTCTGGCTGATGGTAGGAGCTATTTTTATTAGGCATATTAATTAGCTTAAACGCAAGCTAGGTGATCTTTCCAGTATCGGGAATACAAAGGGATGTGGAGACAGTGACAAAAGTGCAGTACAGCACAGCACAGTGCAGCATAAAGACCGTTACATAACCCGAATCCAAGCACACCATGGAGTAACCTCACATTTAAACACTTCATCGAGCAAAAATCAAGATGCTAGTAATGTTATGAAGTTATCTGAGGTGCTAGACTCACGCACATGTACACAGAACTGAAACGTTAGCCAAAAATTTCCTGCCTTTCTGCCGAGGGTGGAAGCACGATGCTTCATCAGCAGAGACGTTAACAGGAGAGGAGAAAGACTACAGTTACTTAATGTCCCCCCTCCCAGAGAAGTACTCTCCTGCATTAACGCACATAATCAGCTCATCATACTTTTGAGTTAAATTATATTAGTTGAAGCTTTTTAGCATAGTTAATTGGACATTGCAGCTTTCACTTGCCTGGCGGACTGACTAATGAATTTACTATTAGGTTCGGTATGTCAGTTCAATAAAGAGCAATAAAAAAAAAATAAATAAAAATAAAGAAATAGATAGTTATAGGAGTTGGAAATATAATCTATATTGTTTATGAGTGCTGCTTGTCCATCAGAAAATACACAACAGCTTCATTTTCTTCATATTTGAATAGGCAAACTGGAAGATCCCATTCTCAAGTTAAGTGACGCTCGTAAGATCCTTCTGCCACACACCGACTGTTCCGTCGTAACTGCATCATGCAAACAAGCTCTGTGGCTTTATGCTCCACATAAACATAAGCGGACTAAAATTAAAACCCTTCTGCACACTTATCTGACACACTATACTAGAACATTACATCCTGGCTCCCACCGTTTACACTATTAGGCATGTAGGTGGCAGCTCCAGCAATATTTGATCCATTCTGGGCTGCAGCCAGATCAGCTGATTTTCCTAAAGACAAGCGATTAATATTTCCTGAAGAGCATGAAACTCTTAACGGTGTTCAGAATATCTGACCTGCTAGGTACAGCTCGGATTTCTGACACATGCTAAATAACACACACTCACTGGAGAAATAAGCAAGAATAAGTCTGGTTTCAGTGATCAAAGTCCAAATTAGTGTTATGACCAAATGCTATGTGTGCTACCTGCTTCTTCTCGCCCACACACACACACACACACACACACACAAAGATCCCACTGACAGCAAGTGTGTGACGTGTGCTCACGATAAACATTTCAACATGCACATGTGAAAGCAAATCCAAAGCAAGCAAAGCTGAGAAAGTTAGGCAATGCAGCCATGTGAACATTTTAGTCACGTTCACTTGTTTAAAAAAAAAAAATTGGCCGAGGGAAAACAGTGATATCTATTAGACATCCAAAGTTCAGCAGTCATGACAGCAGAACTATTTTTAAACTAGGGTGGAGGTCAAGGAAAGGGGGGGAGGGGGGGGGTTCCCTCTATGTTTAGGACTAAAAGTTCACACACATAAGAGAGAAAGTGCCTCGTGCACTGTTTACACCACATTAACATTTGATACAGTGTGCTCAGCGTTACACAGACGGAAGCCGGAGTTAATTTCAGTTATCGGAAGAGACAATGCCCTATGGCCCATACACGGTCGTAAAAGATTTCGCTGGTATAGTCGGACTGATTACAGGAACAAACAGGTTGTATGACTGATTACGTATTGTGTGGTTAGAATACAGTGCGTCTGAAGCTATAAATCACAGCGTGTACCTCTTTGGAAGGACGCTATCATTGTCAGCAGTGGCAGCAAAATTGTAATTCTGCAATTCTGGCCACAAAGTGCGGAGCTGTGCAAATGGAGAAAGATGTTATAAAAGAAGAGTCGACACTGTGTCAGAAGTTTTCAGGTCATCTTGTACATTACATTATCAGAAGCCATATAACATATTCTTGTTCTGCGTTCCCTCTAAAGGTAACATCGAACAACAAGTCCACAGCTTGTTAGATAGATAGTAGTCTTAGTCCATGACCTAGTGAACCAGTATCAGGAGGTATTTACTGATTGAGACTTCACAGCACTTCTGTAAGTCACTCTGGATAAGGATTTCTGCCAAATGCCATTAATGTAAATGTCTAAATAACCAAAAAGGGAAACCACGAATCTCTTAAAAGAACAAAGAACATACACTGTTCATTTTATTGAGGAGTGCGAGGCTGGTTATAAAAATAAACTGACACTGGTTTTAATTAACTATGATTAGGGTTAGGGTGTCCGTGTATACTTCCTCAGTGTTCTCTGGCTTCATCCCATCTCTCAGAAACATGCCGGAAGGTGGGCTGGCTATGCTAAGTAGCCTGTGGGTGTGAATAAGTGTGTGAATGTGTGTGTGCACGGTGCCCTGCGATGGACTGGCACCCCATCCAGGGTGTATTCCCACTCATGCCCGGTGTTCCTCGGATAGAATCCGGATCCGCCATGCCCCTGACCTGGATAAAGCAGTTACTGAAGATGAATGAATGCAGTAATTATGAAAATAAACCTACGGGGGCTTTAAACAATGAAAATTTGACAACTTTAACAAGCTTTCCAAAAGTTTTGTGTGTGAAATAAGAAAACGCAGCAACAAATAAACGTACCATGTACACTTGTTTCATTTCCTCCACAGCTATCACTACTTATCAACCCTGAACTACATGATGGTGAACTAAATCATCATCTGATGCCATGATTTCTCTCGCAGCCTGCATTACACTGACCGGTGACAGAAACCATGACAGCACTGTATCAAAATGTGGAGCATGAATGTATCAGCAGTCTGGCATGAAGACTATGCTTTATGGGATGCCTCCTTTAGCCAAACTTGTGTCTTTTAAATTTTCACAGCCAGCATACAGGAGCAAGGTGTGGGAGGAGAAGGCAGAGCTGCAGTTCAGAGCTGCAGATCAAAACCCATCCTGACACAAGCATGCATCTTCATCTCAGCAGGAAAAAAAGTGTCTCAGAAAGCTTAAAATGGTAACTTTGCATCACCATGGCCTGAGAACAACACTAGTAGAGGTAAGCTAGGATGTGATCAGATCCACACACACACACATTTACATGCAGAAGCATGTCTGTATAAACACAGAGAGAAAGAGAGACAGAGAGAGAGAATGCATGCATGCATGTGGATCAGGTCAGCTGAGAGATGGCGCGTGCACGCAAGACTTGAATGACTGCTGCAAAACAAGTCACCAGATCACAGAAGCAGTGCAAGCGGAGTGGACAAGCCTCACATGAGACACTTACATCCTCGAAGAGAGAGCCGACGTTGGCCGTCACCAGCAGTATTCCCGTGCCTTGTGATGTCCCTTTCCCCGCCATAATTATTCTCTATCACCGGTGCAAAACAACAGGCTCGAACACAGAGTTGCGACTGGAAAAGCAGGAGAGGTGGAAGGAAAAAAGAAAACAAAAACAAAACGGTTTTCAGGAGGCCGACTCGGTTGTGAAAGGGAAAAAAAAAAAAAAAAAAAAAAAGCGTCTTGCTGTTAGAAACTGCAGTGGGCTCTGAGCGCGTACATTCTAGCCCTGCGCGTGCGTGTGGTGGCGAGCCTTCTCTCTCTATCTCTCTCTCTCTCTCTATCTCTCTCTCTCTCTCTCTCTATCTCTTGCGGCTACTTTTGCGCCTCTGCGGCCATCGTAAAAGTTTCCGTGTCAATCCGCGCTGAAGACCAGGCTGTGCTTCATTTCAGCGCGGGAGCGTTTCCTTGGCGATTGGTGCGAAAAAAAAAAAAAAAAAAAAACAGAAAGTGTGTCTCGCCCATAAGCGCGACTGCGCTCCGACCATCTCTCAGCGTTTGTGTAGGGGAGGAGGAGGAGGAGGAGGGGGAGGAGGAGGGGGGGAGGAGGGGGCGGGCCGGAGCCGTCGCTGGGATGACGTCACAGAGCCAGCGGAGATCCGCGCCTCTTAAAAGGGCAACGCACATCTGTCAGTCAGCGAGCGAGCAGAACTCCCGAGCCGACTCCCTGTTAACGATTAAAGCAGCGGTGCGGGAAAAATCATTCACCTGAGCTGCGGCTCAAATTGCACACTTACTGTACGTCTAGCTTTCAAGTGTAAAGGGGGGGCAGTCGTGGCCTAATGGTTAGAGACTCGGACTTGCAACCCGAAGGTGAACCTAAAGGTTGTGGGTTCGAGTCTCGGGTCCAGCAGGGATTGTAGGTGGGGGGAGTGAATGACCAGCGCTCTCTCCCACCTTCAATACCACCACTGAGGTGAGACCCTTGAGCAAGGCACCGAACCCCCAACTGCTCCCCGGGCGCCGCAGCAAAAAAAAAGGCTGCCCACTGCTCTGGGTGTGTGTTCACTACTGTGTGTGTGCGCACTTGGATGGGTTAAATGCAGAGCACAAATTCCTAGTATGGGTCACCATACTTGGCCACAAGTCACTTCACTATCACCATCATTAAACTGTTCACACTGAAAATACAACACTGCGAATGTAGATACTATAAGAACTTACTGCAGATGTTTTATTCGAACACATAACACATAAAGTATGCATTAGGGATTTAATAAGGGTCCATGAAAACATTATCCTGACTGAATAGATATTTGTGTCCTTAACAAATACAGATACAGATCAAAAATAGGATTTGTTTTTGTTGTTTTGTTTTGTTTGGTTTTGTTTTGTAGAAAGCTTGCCAGAAAGGTTTGGGTTTGGCTGAGACCTGGTTGGGATCCTGCAAAACGTGCGACAAAACATTTACGCATTTTTAATTTCATGCGAGTAAGCGGTCAGATATGAAGCTCGTGATACGCAGAAAGACCACGTACGTGAATGATGCATTTACAGTGACGCATTTACAATGTTCTTTCATTTATCTTTCTGTAAGTCATTCTGCATAAAGGCGTCTGCCATGAATGTAAATGTAAATGCATCCTTAGTAACTGCCTGGTCAGGGTCATGGTGGTTAAATGAAGCTAATACATTGTTTATATTTTGGGAAACCAACAAAATTTGTGAGAAAATGTTGCAGGCAGGTTCAAACAAAAATCATCTGCTGAGAAAGATTTAAAAAAAAAAAAAAAAAAAAAAACAGTCCCACACACAAAACAAAATTCTTCTGGTTTAGACCACACCCACTGCATGTTTAAATCTAAATACAGATACAGGCGCAAAACAGATACAAATGCAGGAATTGCGTTACACCCCTAGCACCCTTAGAACAGAAGAGTAAGACTTGTAGGAAATAAATGGACAGAACCAGGGAACATATTTGGCTGTGTCCCCAGCCAGGCCTAGCAGTCAAGCAGTATATACTGTCCTTAAGTTCTCAGAAATCATGCCGACTTACATTACATTACGTTCACAATTGCCAGCATTTCAGACAAAGAAAAAAGTGGTTCTCAAGGTGGGGTGAGGAGACCACAGCCAGGCGTTCCATGATTTTTTATTTTTTTTCTTTTTTTTTTTACAGTGGTGGAAATCACAACTCACCATTATCAAAATTCATCCATCCATTCATCTTCAGTAGTTCAGGGTTGCGGTGGATCCTGCACCTATCCCAGGCACAAGGCAGGGACACACCTGTGGATAGTACCACCCAGAATCCATGAGGATGACTGTGGATGTTCTTCCTCGGATAGCCTTAGGACTGCAATTGCTAAGAACAGTTTGTACTCGAGTCTCCATCACTGTTCAATACAATAAACTTTAAGTTAAAACTATAATGAATTCAGAAATGACTGTGATGCTCATATTCAAGTTCCTGTTAACACAATTAGCAGTTATTGACTATATAGTATAGTTATTGAGGAGAAATGATTTATTAAAATGATGTTTTCCCTTTTGAGTCTGGTTCCTCTCAAGGTTTCTTCCTCATGATGTCTCAGGGAGTTTTTCCTTGCCATCGTCGCCTCTGGATTGCTGATTAGGGATAAACTTAAAATTTATTTCCTGAATTTATACATTACTGTAAAGTTGCTTTGTGACAATGTCCATTGTTAAAAGTGCTATACAAATAAAATTGAATCGAACTTTATATATTTGGTGAAATATAGTATATATTGTTTGTTAAAAGAGGTGTCAACATAAATTATAAGAAACCCCAATTTGGCCAAAACCCTTTTTTACCTGCTTGCTTTAGCTACAGCGACATCCGACAGGTTGTCCTCGACCTCCACACGTATATTAATATCTGAAATCCTTATGAAGTCTGCATCAACACATTAAACATTCCACTCAGTTATGATTAATAAGACTGCTACTACTACCCTGCTGTGAAGTGACATTCTTGCTCTGGACTCACTGAGCTGGTTTCTTTGTAGACATTTTAAAAATTACAGGAATTTGTTCTGTGCTGCTTTTTGTAAAAATAAATAAATAAATAGTTGCACATCCTCCGCTATTGAGCTTTACTAATTTGTTCACTCATCTATTTATTACAGCTAGCAAGTAGATGACTGTGATATTAAGCGCTCAAGAACAGTCAAGTTATAAAAGCAGTTCAGCTTTTCTTCATCTCAGTTTAACACAACAGAAGCTGATTCTATGAATATGAGTGATTCACAGGGGTGGAAAAAACCATAACAGTCCAAAGGTATCTCTATTTAAACATACTCAAGTATACTTTTAACTGACCAAAAATGAACAATCTAGACATGATTTGTTGGTTTTATTCAATATTCAACTTGGAATCCATTGTCACTAAGTGTTCTCCAACAATTCTGGACACGTCTTTATGATAATTATACCAACCTTACAATAAACCATTGTACAGTAGTATTTAACCACATATGGTAATAGTGTGTTTGTTGAAGTCCACTCTTATTAAGAGTATATCTGAAGTATGTGGCTTGTGATCCTAAAATTTTATGACCAAGAATAAAGGAGGCTATTGATGTTTCCCACAGCAGGATGGGCAATCTACTAGAGAAAGCACTAACATTTACAGCATGCCTCATTGAGATTCTGAAATGGAGAGAAAGAGATAATCACACTGCAACAAGTTATTCAGAGTGCCCACAGCTGTGTCTGGCAGCACAAGAAGAGTGTGTGTGTGTGTGTGTGTGTGTGGGTTGGGGTTGTAGGGGGGTAGTTACTGTTGTTAGTGCAATACCCTCGATCTACTCTTGTGCATTTACTCAGCCTCATACCACAAGAGAGAACATTTGATCCAAGTATAGGGGAACCTCACCTCATAAAGTATTGTTGTTATTCCTAATTTGCCATTCATTGCGCTGGGATATGGAATATAACTCCTAGAAATGTCATTGCGGCTAACAAAGAATGAAAGCTGGCGGGGATCAGTTAGCACGATTTAATTTAGAAAGGAGATCCTACTGTTCCCCCACCCCCACCCCCCTTTTTATTTTTTTTTTTTAGCAGTATTAGCATTTTATAGTAGACATTCAATGCATGGTTATAAATGCATATCAGAAAGAATACATTATTTTTGTACTTGAAATGGTACTTTATCCTGAGTCTTTTTCACATGCTAAAAAGGAAACTTTTCCTAATACGTCCACCTAGTTAAACTATTACCAAATTGTTCTTCGGCCAAATCAAAGAGAAAATTGGCACCCTAGACAGCTTTAAAAGGGAAAGAAATTGTCAAATTTCCCATTTTACATCAGCAAACCCTTGCTAAGGCTGTAATGTGGCTCTGTGTGGGTCTTTGCATGATGCTGGGAGAGAGATTTAGGGGAAAACACACGTGCGCCAGTGGAAATGGGTCTAAAAATAAACGCAATAAAAATCCAGGGGGCTGATAACATGCACAGGTAATGTGTTCCATCAGCTCCTGCAAATACTACACTACTGGCCCTGAACAGGATATCCCAGTGGGAAACACACAGAGGAGGGGCAGGGGGGGAAAGAGTGTGTTTGTGAGTATGTGTGTGTGTGTGTGTGTGTGTTTGAACGTCTCTGCTCCATTGGCTGATAGCGCCCTGTGACTAGGGCTCTGAGCCCTCCCCTAGCACTCTGGGTAATGGAAAAAATGATGGAGGAATTCCAGTCTGAGAGAAAAAATGTGAACTTTGACCCTTCTCCCTCCACTGCTCAAATTCACTTTGCCAAAAATAGAAGGAAAAAAAAAAACATACGATAATGACGGGTGTGCTTTGGTTCTAAAAAACATGTGATTCAGCATTTTTACATTTTTTATGCATTTTTATGTATATGTCGAAATTATTACAAACGTAAACTTGTCTGACTTTATTAGGTTGTTAATACACATCACGGCATGGCTTCATTTTAAAATATGAGGCAAGTTTAGTAGTGTTTTGCTTCATTCTAAATTTGGTTCCTGCTGCGCCCTGCCTCTTTATTACACAAACACACACACACACACACACACACACACTATATAGAGTGCTTTGGAAAAACAAACACACTCCTGCTCCACAAATCAGGATGTGAGTTCTCGCGAAGCCAGGATTGAGTCTTTGTTTTCGAACAGGCACTGCTTTGTGTGTGAGTGTGAGTGTGTGTTACACTCTCATTGCTGCAGGGAAAAATGATTTTATTTTATATGTATTCGCCCCTTTTCCGCAGGTCAACAGGGTACAGTATACTGACGGTCTCTTTGTTTTGGGGTCTTACCACTTTGCTCTGCTGAGAAAGTAAGGCAAGAATAAAAAGTGTGTTATAAGCAAGTTCCTTTCTCTTTTAAATTGGTGGATAACAGCTTGAGCTAGCTTTTAAAGGTAACGATAATGATAGAGGTCACACAGAAAGAGAGAGACAGAGGTCTTGGGCTTCACATCTAAAACATCACTTGAGAGCAAAATCAGGTTCATCTGAAAGTAGACAATCTTCCTCTTTCTTCTTTCTCCATCCTCAGGGCACCTCTGTTCAGCCGAAACAGTGAGTGTGTCTATTTCCTCACACCAGAGGCACTAATTAACCCTGCATATGATTCCAATTTTGACCAGTCCACAAAGAGAAGAGGCACCCAACAGAGCCGTTAAATATCTGAGGCGATTTATTTCAGTATTCCTGTGGGCAGGCCCAATGTATTGCCCTCAGAGTAAAAGTGCCCTATTTCCACCCTCTCTCAGGAGCAGGCTGTAATATCCCCCTCCCCAAACTGCCCAACCTCTACGGCTAATTTGGAACATGGCATTCTTGTGGGAAAAGTCTCAGTTATTTTTTGCGCATGAGCTTGACAACCATGACCTAAATCCTTTTTAGTTAGCAATGTAGATCTGATTAGCATGGTGAAACTGACGCAATGCTTATGGAAACAGATGGTGTGCTACTTTTCCAAATATCGTGGCAATGCTTTCCGTCTGATCGTTAAAGTATAGGCCTACTGTAGAAGTCCAAAGAAGGTGCTATATAACTTTCACTACTAATATTAGTGTCATCAAGTTCTTTCTTATCATCAGCAATCTTCTCATTCATGTACAATGTGCTTAATGCTAGTGTTTCTCTCTCTATCTATCTATTTCTCTCTCTCTCTCTCTCTCTCTCTCTCTCTCTCTCTCTTGGTGGGGACAAAATGACCCCAGAAGGGTAGGAATATCTGACAGTTTAGAAATTATGGGGACATTGTGCGTGTGTGTGTGTGTGTGTGTGTGCGCGCGTGCCATGATAGTGTTTTGTTTGTCATCATCAGATGAAGACATGAATTTAAGGTTAACCTACCACTTAATCCATCAAATAATCTATGTAGAATAATAAATTGTTAAATTGCTCTTAGCGTACAAAGATATTAAAATAAAACCATTAAAACAGCTAGCCAGCTACTTAACTGCTAGCACGGTAGCTTGCTTTTCTGACAGGTAGACATGTATGGGCATTTACCTGTATTTAACAGTAGCCAAATCTGTAAAAATACCATTACCACCCATAAGTTTAACTTCACTAACTTGTTAGCAATGATAGCTAGATAGCATTCAGGTTCTGTGGCAAATATAGTCCTTTTATCATATCGCCCTTTAATAATTTGCATATTTTTTACCCGAATACTTATAAAGTCTGTTTTAAATGGAAAAAAATCTTAATTTAGCACTGTACTAAGAAATCTGACCCAACTACATATCTACAGTCAGGTCCATAAATATTGGGACAGTGACACAGTTTTGGTAATTTTGCCTCTGTACACCACCACAGTGGATTTGAAATGAAGCAGTCAAGATGTGACTGAAGCGTAGACTTTCAGCTTTAATTCAAGGGGTTTAACAAAAATATTGCATTAAGTATTTAGGAATTACAGCCATTTTTTACAGAGTTCCTCCATTTTCACAGGCTCAAAAGTAATGGGACAATTGACTGATAAGCAGTTTCATGGCCAGCTGTGGCCTGTTTCCTCCTTATATCATGATAAATTAAGGAGATAAAAGGTCTGGAGCTGATTCCAAGTGTTGAATTTGCATTTGGTAGCTGTTCATGGGAACTCTCAATATGCCGTCCAAAGAGGTGTTGATGCAAGTGAAGGAGGCCATCATTAGGCTGAAAAACAAAAACAGACCTATCAGAGAGATAGCAGAAACTTTAGGAGGGCCAAATCAACAATTTGGTACATTCTTAAAAAGAAGGAATGCACTGGCGAGCTCAGCAACACCAAAAGGCCTGGGAGACCACAGAAAACAACTACAGTGGATGATTGCAGAATTCTTTTCTTATTGAAGAACAACCCCTTCACAACATCTAGCCAAGTCAGGAACACTCTGGAGGAGGTAGGCCTATCATTGTCAAAGTCTACAATCAAGAGCCACCTTCATGAATGTAAATACAGACGGTTTACCTCAAGATGCAAACCGCTGGTAACACTCAAGAACACAAAGGCCAGATTAGACTTTGCTAAAAAACCTCTAAAAAAAGCCTGACCAGTTCTGATGCAAGATTAACTTGTACCAGAATGATGGGAAGAGAAAAGTATGGAGAAGGAAAGGAAGGGCTCATGATCCAAAGCATACCACATCATCCGTCAAACATGTGGAGGCAGTGTTATGGCATGGGCATGTTTGGCTGCCAATGGAACTGGGTCACTGGGGTTTATTGATAATGTGACTGTTGATAGAAGTAGCAGGATGAATTCTGAAGTGTACAGAGCTATACTTTCTGCTCAGATTCAGTCAAATGCTGCAAAACTGATAGGACAGTTCTTCACAGTACAGATGGATAACAACCCAAAACATACTGTGAAAGCAGCCCAAGAGCTTGGAAATTAAATGTTCTTAAATGGCCGAGTCAGTCACCTGACCTCAACCCAACTGAGCTGCTTTTCACTTACTGAAGACAAATCTGAAGGCAGAATGACCCACAAACAAGCAGCAACTGAAGATGGCTGCAGTAAAGACCTGGCAAATCATCTCAAGGGAGGAAACTCAGCATTTGGTGATGTCCATGGGGTCCAGACTTCAGGTAGTCATTGACTGCAAAGGATTTACCTCCAAGTAATAAAAATAATCCTAATATTTATGATTATATTAGTTTGTCCCATTACTTTTGAGCCTGTGAAAATGGAGGAACTCTGTAAAAAATGGCTGTAATTCCTAAACGGTTAATGCAGTATTTTTGTTAAACCCCTTGAATTAAAGCTGAAAGTCTACACTTCAGTCACATCTTGACTGCTTCATTTCAAATCCACTGTGGTGGTGTACAGAGGCAAAATTACCAAAACTGTGTCACTGTCCCAATATTTATGGACCTGACTGTATATAATCAGAATCAGCCATTTAAAAAGGAACAAATTGGGACTCGAGTAGGAACGCCAGGCCTCTGACTAGGCCTCCTACTTTGGGCAATTTTCATTCTTCTAGACAGTTTTCGTTCCCTAGCATCCCTTTTACAGCACCCTGCTGTTCTTTTAGAAAGAAGATAAGCTTCCTCTATGCCTGTGATCACATGATTTAATGAGAGAAATGTGTTCTTGGTAATTGAAGACTGGCTGAGGAAATGGCAATTATCGGACCAAGATGTTCAGAAAGAACCACTTATCATGTGCTATTAAAGGACACACTCAAACACAAATGTTCTCATCCGCATTCTACTGCACAGAGGCATCCAAACTGTATTATAGCAATATAACAATAAAACCCATATCATATCAACAACCATAGTTATTATAATATTATGTAAAAACCACACATACACACATTGTGTTTTTTTATAACACTAAATACTGCTTTGCATTAAAATGCAGCCCTGCCATCACAACAAGAGGCCGGTTTAGTAGTCCAATGACATGCATAATAAAACCATCTGAAATATTTGATCATGTTATGATGGTCAGAATTGTAGGCCTATCCATCAATTTACAATTCATCAGATAAGTTTAGATTTCCCCTATTTTGTAAAATGGTTTGATCTAATGTGTCTTTATTTGCATGAGCTTTCACACCCACTCAAGCATTTGTGGCTGATTACAGACATTTTCTCATACATGTAGATGGCCTCTGGCTATTAGTTCCTTTAATTCATGCGAGTTTGCTAAGATGTCATATAAGGGAAGCACATAAATGACAAGAAAAAAGAAAAAAAGGAAGAAGAACTGATAATTTACCAGTACAAATTTTAATGTGCCATTTACACTTCACAGATTGTGTATTTGTGTGTGTGTGTGTGTGCGTGTGTGTGTGGGTGTGTCTTTCCTTGCGGGTCCTTTTATGTAATAAGCAAAATACTTTAATAGGACTTCTGTTCTGTTAACCAGCAGTGAAACTCTTGTTAAACAATGACTTTATATGAGCACCCTCAGCTCCTCATGAGGTTATCCTTAATTCACCTAAACTCTTGGCCCAGAACATCATGAGTTGTTCCATCTTGTGATCTACCATTTATTTTGATTATAAACATTCATCTATAAACAGAATTAGGCTTTGCCTCTCACACATGGTTCAGTCCTTCTAACTAGGAAAGAAACTTCTCTGCAAATGTCAAGTGCTCTTTGTACGCAAAAATCATCACTTGAAAGATACTCTACAAAATCTTGACACATGGTGTCACAACAAAAGTATATATTGACTAACGCTTTAACTTTTTGTTAGGACTTGCTGTCAGCAGGGTTTGAAAGGGATTTGGGAAGTGGAGGGGCTCTATGTCTTTCATGGGTGCCAACAATTTGGCAACAGTACATTCAATGTACTGTATGTGTTATTATATGTAGAACTTGTTACAACCCCAAGAGTCCAGGGGTGACTCAGGGCCAGTAACGTGGTCTACCAGTGTGAACAGGAAATGCCTAGCTAGGCTCGTAATCAGAAGGAGAGTCCACAACAATAGTGTTGTATAACAGAGTTTACTAGGTTTTTCTTTTTTCTATTAGTGCGGTACATTGAGGGACACCAACATACAAGACATAAGACAAGGATATTCGAAGTGGATATTTGTAACAAAGGGGCTGGACTCTGATGGTGCTAAAGGAAAGAAAGAAATATAACAAAACATTCTTCCCTATATTTGATTTTTACACACACTCACCTAGAAACAAAAATGAAACCAAAATGTCTAATGACCCTGGTCTTCTGTGATGAACATAAGTACAGGGGCTGGGACTCGCCTCTTCCCTAGGGTGTTTAGATGGTTAGTTTCCTATGTGAAACACTGAAATGTTATTTTCTGTGTTAAGGACTAAATTAAAGTAGCTACCATTTGGTGGCCAAAACATTTTTTGTTATTTATTTGTCAGATTTGGTTATAAGAATGATCTCAAAATATCTTACGGCAAAGACATATGATACAGTAAAGCCTTTAAGACTTGAAAATAGATGGATCTACCAACAAGAATTATTCCAAGCATACATCCCAACCATATTGAAATGGTTGTGGTAATAGAGATTCAGTGTTTTGCAAAGGCCACTTTAGTCTCCAGATTTGTATCTGGTTAAAACCTTTAGTCTGAAGTATAGAGGGCAGTCCAAAGGAGCTTTAATGGTTCTGCAAGGAGAGATGATGGTCCAAGGTGGGTGGGTTTGTAATGACATGCTAGCATACATTATCCAGGTGACTGTCACTGCCCCTGACAGTTAGGAAGGGTGAAATAGAAAAACAAGATCAGTTTATAACTGTGGTTCTGTGAACACTGGATAACAGCCATGGTTCCCTGTCATTCAGAGCCAGCACCGATCAGTCAGGAGCTCTGCAACTAGCTTCCATGGAAAGATGGATATATAACAAAAGTATTTATTGCAAATACTATATCATATAGACACTTCATGACTTTGTAGCATCATGTGCACATGCACAAGATGGTGTCAAGGTCAAACAGATCCACAACGTGGTGGGTATTTGGGTTGGGTGGGTATTTGGGTATTTGGGTTCAAACTTGATTTGGAACATGGATGAATTCCATATAAAGTTAATCAAGCAGATCAAATGATCAGACAGACACATAGTGCTTCTCTTCAGCCCGACAGTAATTAATAGGATAAAAAGACGTCGTTATAAGGTCTCATTTTTGGCATCTTTTTCAGATTATTTGCTGTTAACAAATGTCTAGAAGTGGATTGTTTGGTATTAAACAAAACATTTTTTTGTATTAAGGGCATCATCACTGCCAGTGGTTGTAAGAAAAGTACACAGAATGGTATGAAGAAGTGGTTTCTTCCTACTCAGACTGATTCATGCAGCCTAAATTAGAAATCAAATTAGAAATCATGAATGTAGATGCCTATCTGTCTTTAAGTATGTGCGTGTGTGTAAAACAGCTTGCCACACATCATTCTTATTATTCCATCAATGAGGCCTCGTGCTAATGCTAATGCATTGCCTGAACCAAAGTTTCATTGTAGAGCTATTGATAGATTTATATTTTTAGATTTTAGCCCTCTCATATAGTATCACCATCAGCCATCACTGGATGTCTCCTTTTGTCTTTCGGATGGTGACTGTGGCTGGTTGTGTATGCTGTAATTTGTTTTTTCATCCTGTCTGGAGCAGCATTTTCTCAATGACATCAATGTGATGGCAGTGAGTAGATGTCCATCTGGCTTTGCTATATCAATCTTTTAAAATGAATGCGTTATTAAAGAAATATTATCTGTATCTATCTATCTATTATCTAATATTTCCTATCTAATAATGATGATCTAATATTACCTGCATTATTAAAGATATATACTGCATTAAAGAAAGACAAACCAGCCTTGGAAGTATAATTTGCTCTGGATTTCACATTCTAAACATTTGCTTCTTAGGACTTTGCCGCACTGGATGGACAGTTGACAGACAGGTGGATGCAGTAAAACCCTCTTCTGACATCCAGCACCTGATTCAGAACATGACTGGATCTTTACTTTCTCAAAACTTCATACAGTGTTTCAGTCTTCCCGAAAGCCTTCATCCTTTTTCTTTGCTCTAGTCCAGCAGGAGTGTTCCCATGATGTCCCGCATGACCCACAGGATGTTTCTGTACACTTTCTCTCAGTTGTTTTCCAAAAAATGAAGGTTCTTCACTGTTCTGCTTTCACATTTTAACTGTGGACATCTCATCTCTGTAATAACGTGTCTTACTTCTCCATGAAACATTATAGTTTTTGGTTTTACTTTCACCTTTTGCAGGTGGTGAAGGTGGAGCTTCAGCATATATCTGTCTACAGCAGCTTGGAGATGGACAATTGGTGGGTTTTACAGAAGTAAAGCTTGAAGACTTAGCAGGTGAATAAAAAGAATATTGTCCAACAAGTTACCACACCAGTTGGTGGCTCAAGCACTTCGGCTTAAACGAATCATCAAACATTTCCAACCTAATTGCTATCTAATCTATGTCTCAGAACAGAAAAGAGAACAGAAAACCAGTTGCCTTGAAACATACTCATAATGGCACTCTTTGAGCATGACAGTAAAATGCAAATCCAAAACTACAACCATTGCACTGAAACAGTAAATGTCAATAAAGGTAAGTAAAGACCAAATTTACCAACTTTATGTATGTCTTATGTAGTTTTTTCCAACACCAGACCAGTACAGTAAAAAAAAAACTGCTGTTTACTTAAACTTTAAAGTTTTGTGATGCTCATGTGTGATCAAATTAGATTCAATTTTAGTTTCTATTAACTCACAGGAGTTATCAAATTACACATTCAGGGACAGATTAGAAAATCCTGGGCCCATGGGCAGGAACCTAAGCAGGACCCCTTTCCCACCCTGCTACTCATGAAGCAACGCCTCATGTGTGATAATATTTAATATTACATAAGTAGTGTCCTCACGAATGATAATATTTAGGATAATATTTAGTTGTGTTAGTGTTGTGTTTTTTGTTATACCAAAAAAATGTTTTAAAAGCACTAGAAGTGACAGATTTATTAGCTACAGCCAAAGGCAGAGAGAGAGAGAGAGAGAGAGAGAGAGGGAGAGAGAGGGAGAGAGGGCAAGCAAAACAGGCAACTGCTTCCTGGTTTTGATCCACTCAACATGAAGATGAAGGTGAGGAAGACCCACCTCAGCAGGTCACAACTTAGATCATAGCAATATAGCAATAAATAAATAAATAAATAAACAAATACTGTTAATTGTGGTTTAGATTGAAATTAGGCAGGAATATCATGGTGATTGAATGTTAAAGCTGTGGGAGCTTTAACAAGAAGCTTTATCAACAATGTAAAGTTGGTCCTCCTTTACAAGTGAGAAATCTGGAAAGTCACCAAGGTTCTCAACCAGAATCTGCAAGTCTTTAATAACAAATGCCCTCCTCAGCATAGGCTGGCCTGACTTTACCTCAAACGCCAATCTCTGGGACACGACCCAGAAACTGATCATCAGTCAGCAAATTTGATAGAATTAGTGGTCCTGGATCAGCCATATGCTAAGATGAAGTCAAGGAAACATTGCAAGGATGACCACAGACTAGAACCTGCAAGGACAGAGGCAATGATGGTGACTTGCTACAACCTGGAAAATGATGAGTCTAAATGAGGTAAGAATCAGGCTGATATGGCCTGAGCTGATGTACGCTGCCCAGAACTGAGTTCAATCTAGTAACATAACTTTGAAATTACATTCCACTGAAATACGATATAGATAATATAGGCAGGAATGTCATGGTGGAGGAATAATAGGTGGACTGAGGCTGGGGTGGGTCAGTTTAGCTTATTTGTTTGTGGCCTAAGGAGTTTTTTGGGTTTTTTTAGGGCACACAAGTCTTCAGCAATGCTCTGACTGTATCCTTAAAATAGCCAGCATCATTAGCAGGGACTCAGTGGATTAATATCTGCTCTTTGTCCTTTGGAACACTAGATGCTGCTAATGTGCACCATGCTGAAGTGTTGCTGCTTCAGAAAGCGTTATTTCACCATCATTACAAAACCATCTTTATGCCTTATGTTTATAGAGAAGTCTTTCCCTCTTTCCCTTCTACTTGCTAGCTATGTTCTAGCAGGAATGCATGACTGGATAGAATTAACTATTTATGAATTAACTATTCCTAAAAGAATGTAAATAAAAAGCATATGTTACTATTATTCATATTAAGATTTTTTTAATGAACATAATGATATTTATATATAGTTTGGCTGTTAACAAGAGTGATCATTAACCTGCAATAACATACAGAATAGTTGGCAAACAGCGAGGCTGGCCTTGGGGGGAAGAGGAAATAAATGCATAGTGGGGCTCACATGTCCAGGGTCCCAGGTTTGAACCTGAGCCTCCTGTGTCCTTGTCCTCTGGTTTTCCAGTTTCCTCCTAAATAGCCCAAAAACATGTCATTAAGCTAGGCAAAATTGCCCCTAGATGTGAATGAGTGTGTGAATATGTGTGCATGGTGTCTGTAATAGACTGCATCTCATTGAGGGTGCCCAGTTTATTCAGGATAGGCCCCAGATCCAAAGCCACCCTGCCCAAGATAAAGCAGTTACTTATGAAATGAATAAATGAATTTAGTTTTGTGCTTGTACTTTTGATACAAAAAGAAGATGCAAATAAGGAGCTAGTTTACATTCGCATTTATCCTTTTGGCAGGTGTAGGGCAGAAGTTTATAGAAACCTGTAGCTGAAGCTTAAGGGCCTTGCAGTGTTCCTTCTGGTTGTTTTCAAAAAAAAAAAAAAAAACACTAAGATACCACTTCCATATTTTGAGGATTAGAGTAGCTTCTGTAAATAGTAATGTGCACAGTGAATAATCCTCCAGAACTGGAAATATCAAAACAAAAAGCAAAAACTGTAAACCAAAAGTACTTTTCAGTGAGGTAAGTAGGATATTGATAGCGTTCTATCTTTGTCTTAAACTGGCCTCATTCTGCTTAGGGGAACTAGATATTTTCAGTTTCAGCCAACCTAAGAGAAGAGCTCCAGTTTATAGGAAAGTTTTGGCACATTATTTCTAGCAGATTGAATCAAGCGAACCGTTGCACAACAGGCCTATGAGTCACACTCTTTCCCTCCATTCAGAGAGAGTAACACTGCTGTGAAGTGGGACTGCTCTTAGAGCAAGCGGTGTTGAAATGGAGAAAACTAGTAGTAATATGACTAGGATTTCAGCCACAACTATGCAAATCTGATATAGCAAATGAAACTTTTAATAGCTTAAAATTGCATTTGGGTATTTGTGAGTTGCCCTGTTATTGCCTCTGTTCATATGCACAACTGGATTCAAGCCTTAGAATAACGTTTCATAGAAGTTCATTTAAGCCTATAATTTGTGGAATGTGGAAGTTATTTTGGTTTTAATAGTACAGCGTGTCCCAAAAGTCTCCATACGTTGGGGAAATTATGACTTTATTCACAAACCATCTTCTACATGATTGCCATTTCTTTGTAAACACATACGGAGTTGTTTCTCCCAACTTTGGCTCCCAGTTTGGCAGTAGTGTCATGTGTGATGTGCTTGCCATGTTTCCTGTTAAAGTTTATCGCATCCTTGTGACAGCTTCCCGATCCAGCCATGAGACTGATTTCAGTGCGTTCTTCTTTTGTCAAAGAGATTCTTAAAGGCTAGCAGAAAAAAAATATATAAAATAAACTATGTATGAAAAATTTTGGAAGACATTTTGCCAAAAAGTGTTAATTTCCTCTATGTATGGAAACTTTTGGGAAACCCTGTAGTGAGTTATAATCAAAATGGTTGTTGCAAAATTCCATGCATTTGCAGTTATATATTTCCGTTTATTATTGTTGAAACAGTCAAACTCTTAATACTCTTAAAATTCAAAAATACTAGCAATAGAGCAGTGTGACCACAAGCAACATAAGTCATCAGTCACTTCAACGGCTTACAGCTTGCCCCAAAATTGTACCTTTACATGCACACATACTCAGAGGGAGAGCACTGATGGTGTTTCAGCAGTATTTTCAGTGAGATGTGTTTCCACTCATATCTTGATTGATTGAAAACATAGACCCTCATTAGATTATTTACATTAATTTAGTCACTTAGTGACTTTCTCCTGGTCTGGGAAGGGGATGGTTATCTTGTGAGCCACAAACAAGAAAGCAAATTGAAAGGTTAGCAGACAAATAAATAGACAGGGCAAAATACAAGGTATGCATCCATGCTAAGTTCACCTGCTTAGCTAGTTCATCTGGATCACAGTCAAATTGCTACGTTACACCCAAAAAACAAAGCTGAGACATCAGCTGCTGTTAAAGCATTTACAAACATATTTTACAAAAATATTGTCTGTGCATGCTAAGGGAGGTGCTACAGTATAGCTGTCTACTTGTCAATCTACTTCACCATGTTTGATGCTAATTCAAAAATTAACTATTAACTTCTGCAGCTGACATGAAAAACAGTAGAAAACAGTGAATAGTAGTAGGAGTGCAGGGAAAAAAAGCTTTACCAGTAAGGATTATAGTCTTGCTTAAAACATGTCTCCAGCTGTTTGTTTTGATTTTTTGCTAATCTCTTTGGCATTTTTACTTAAAAAAAAAAAAAAAAATCTTCCACCATGTATCCTTTGTGTCTGGCCCTGGTGAAAAGTTCAGCTTGGTCTGATGAGCTACCAGCTGCCAAAACATAGACTGAGCTGGCCAAGCTGGTAGACCATCTTTGCCAGCTGATTACCATCTTATTACTTAACTAAACTGAACAATACATTTTTGAAATTTTCTAATAGCCTCACTGTTCTTTTTCTTTAAAAACTCTTCTTCAAATAACTTCTCTGTTGCATTAGTAGAAGTAATTAAGAAACTGTTTCCTTTCTATCAGCGCTTACCAGCTGGCAAAGAGGTGTTTCTTCCATTTCTGAAAGTTTCCATGTTTGTGATGGTCTCCCTTAGACGCTTCTCCAGCTCTGTATGAAGTCAGTATTTTCTGTTCTTGTCATAGCTGCTTTCCCAAGCAACAAACTGATGTTGGCTCAATGTCAGTTTGCTACCTAGGTGGCTAGGTTGGCCCTTCCTAAACAACACTGTGCCAACATTGGGCCAATGTTGGCAAAGGAGTGCTCTTAGTAACACCACTGTCAGAGCTGACCCAATGCTGGCCCAACACTGGCAAAGGAGTACTTTTCATTCAACCCTGCCAGCAGTGGGCCAACAATGGGAAAGGAATACTTTTCATAACAACTGCATAACCCAATGCTTGCAATAGGGCACTTTTTCTAAAATCCCTGGCACACCATCAGTTTGCTACCTGGGTTCCTGCTCCCACTGAGTCTTACTTTCACTGCTAATGCTAACACTAACACAAAGAATTAGTCTAAATAAACTTTTTTAAAGCTTGAAATAAGTTAATAATGTTATCCTGGCTGTTTAAAGCATTGCACAGCTTAAATAGGAATGTACAAATGAACTAAAAAGAGCATGTTATGGATACAGACGTGTGAGCATGTTACTAACTGACAGACTCAGCTGCCATGATATTTAGGCCATGTTTTAATGAGTGTTGTTAATAGCAAAACATCATTAAACCAAGTCAAGTCAAGTGGAGTTTATTAGTCATTTCAAGCATATACAGCCAGTTAGTACATAGTGAAATGAAACAACATTTCTCCAGGACCAAGGTGCTACATAGGACTAACACAGAACAACACAGAGCTACAAGGGACTACATAAATTTATACATAAAGTGCACAAGTGCAAACATGTGCAGACAGCACAAGACAGTACAATGACTACTGGGATAGACAATGGGCACATTAAGTCCCAGTGCAGCGCTGACCAGTACACAGTTCTATTAGAAAGTGAATCCAGTGACAATAGTGCAAAAAGAGTACAATATAAGTTGCTGAAATAGGTGTAAACATAAGAAGTAGCAGCCTATCATCATCATCATCATCATCATTAAATCATCATTGAACCTGGAATTCTATTTTGCAGGTAAAGTATAAAACAAAAGTAAATTTTTTTTTCAGTCAGAAAACAAGAGGGATGCAAAATATTGCACTGAACTGTAAGGTCTATGGGCGAGTTGCATGTGAAAGTGGCTACCATTAATGTAGTTCACATGTTGTTCCACAAGATGACAGTGTTGAGATGATTTGGATCCACAGCAGGCACAAGAATCTGTAAAACTTCATTCAGCAGCCGTGTAGATCAGGAGCCAGTTTAGCTGATACAAACTGCAGAACTGAAGTGTGCTATTAGCTTGATGTATTACAGCTATATGTCCTTATAATCATAAACAATAAAAAATTAAATAATGCTTCATCATTTACATTCAGTAACTGTTTATCCTGGTCAGAGTCATGGTGGATCCGAACCTATCCCAGGAACACTGCGATAAACTCTGAACACTGGGAGGTGGAAATACACCCTGGATGGGACCAGTCCATTGCACAATACACACACATTCACACCTCGGGCAATTTAGCATAGGCAATCCAACGATATGGTTGTAAAAGGTGGGAGGAAACCGGAGAACACAGACAGTAACCTGAGTTCAAACTGGGGACCCTGGAGCTATGAGGAGGCAAAGCTACCTGCTGCGTCACCATGTCGCCATAACAAAGCTCCAAACAAGTACAAATACATGCATAAATTTTCATGTACATGCAACAGCTCACAAACACACACACACGTTTGTTTTACTATCTATGTGAGAACGATTAACCACAGCACGATTATTAATACTAATTAATGCTATACGTACACCTACATTTAATGTTTAAATTAAATTACCAAATTACTAAGTAACCAAAAGGAAACCTGTTGGTTCTTGTGTGTTTTTAAATAAATGCTGCAGTTTGTGTGGCAAAAAAAATGGGGCCCAGCCAAATGTACCCACTTTCAGTCCCCACCAAGGTATACAAAATACACACACACACACACAGACACACAGACACACACACCTGTCTAGGCCCTCTACCACACGTTTTAATCTGATATCATTAAGTCCGGAACACTGAGTCCATGTCCACTTAATTACGCTTTACATCTGCCATGACTCCCTTCCTGATTAAACACACTCAGTCACATCACTGATCCTGTGAACACACTGTACAACACAAATGTACACAAACTAACAGGAAACACATGAATGAAGGATTAACACATGAAATTAAGACTGTTTTTAGAACATCTGTGCATTTATGAGCTAGACAGGAAAATCTTTGGAATACCACAGTGGTAAATCCTTAATCTGGTTAACATAGCACAAAATATGTCATTTAATTAAAGCAGCTCTTGCTATTTATGAGCTTGACAACAAAGAGGAAACTAAGGCTTTTGAAAAGAGTTTCAAAAGACTTAGCTGCATTTAATAGTCCCATGACTTAGTGACATTTAAGGGTGGCATTCACACACTTATCCCAAAGTCACCATTTCACATGACTAATTTCATTCTATTAGATTTATTTACTTTGACTGTCCTCAAGGCTCGGAATCATACTGTAAGTGTCACAGTGTGACACATGATATCACATTAGTAGACCTGTATTTAACACCAAAAGGAACAAGGTCATTAACCTTAAAAGTGTTTAAATGTGACTGCACATATAGGGGGTAACCATTGTGTTAGGAGTTTGGAAAGTAGTGCTAGTCGGTGTTACTGTTTAGTCTTTTAGTTTAGTAAATGTAATATGATGCGTTTTAGATGCTCATTCTCAGGTTTTAGAGACACATATAGTATATTCAAAGCACAGACTTTAGATGTTTAAAGGTGTGTGTATAGAGAATTTGCTCTGGAAAATAAAAATAAAGTACAGTCAGGTCCATAAATATTGGGACATTGACACAATTCTAACATTTTTGGCTCTATACACCACCACAATGGATTTCAAATGAAACGAACAAGATGTGCTTTAACTGCAGACTGTCAGCTTTAATTTGAGGGTATTTACATCCAAATCAGGTGAACGGTGTAGGAATTACAACAGTTTGCATATGTGCCTCCCACTTGTTAAGGGACCAAAAGTAATGGGACAGAATAATAATCATAAATCAAACTTTCACTTTTTAATACTTGGTTGCAAATCCTTTGCAGTCAATTACAGCCCGAAGTCTGGAACGCATAGACATCACCAGACGCTGGGTTTCAACCCTGGTGATGCTCTGCCAGGCCTCTACTGCAACTGTCTTCAGTTCCTGCTTGTTCTTGGGGCATTTTCCCTTCAGTTTTGTCTTCAGCAAGTGAAATGCATGCTCAATCAGATTCAGGTCAGGTGATTGACTTGGCCATTGCATAACAGTCCACTTCTTTCCCTTCAAAAACTCTTTGGTTGCTTTTGCAGTATGCTTTGGGTCATTGTCCATCTGCACTGTGAAGCGCCATCCAATGAGTTCTGAAGCATTTGGCTGAATATGAGCAGATAATATTGCCCGAAACACTTCAGAATTCATCCTGCTGCTTTTGTCAGCAGTCACATCATCAATAAATACAAGAGAACCAGTTCCATTGGCAGCCATACATGCCCACGCCATGAAACTACCACCACCATGCTTCACTGATGAGGTGGTATGCTTAGGATCATGAGCAGTTCCATTCCTTCTCCATACTCTTCTCTTCCCATCACTCTGGTACAAGTTGATCTTGGTCTCATCTGTCCATAGGATGTTGTTCCAGAACTGTGAAGGCTTTTTTAGATGTCGTTTGGCAAACTCTAATCTGGCCTTCCTGTTTTTGAGGCTCACCAATGGTTTACATCTTGTGGTGAACCCGCTGTATTCACTCTGGTGAAGTCTTCTCTTGATTGTTGACTTTGACACACATACACCTACCTCCTGGAGAGTGTTCTTGATCTGGCCAACTGTTGTGAAGGGTGTTTTATTCACCAGGGAAAGAATTCTTCGGTCATCCACCACAGTTGTTTTCTGTGGTCTTCCGGGTCTTTTGGTGTTGCTGAGCTCACTGGTGCGTTCCTTCTTTTTAAGAATGTTCCAAACAGTTGTTTTGGCCACGCTTAATGTTTTTGCTATCTCTCCGATGGGTTTGTTTTGTTTTTTCAGCCTAATGATGGCTTGCTTCACTGATAGTGACAGCTCCTTGGATCTCATCTTGAGAGTTGACAGCAACAGATTCCAAATGCAAATAGCACACTTGAAATGAACTCTGGACCTTTTATCTGCTCATTGTAATTGGGATAATGAGGGAATAACACACACCTGGCCATGGAACAGCTGAGAAGCCAATTGTCCCATTACTTTTGGTCCCTTAACAAGTGGGAGGCACATATGCAAACTGTTGTAATTCCTACACCGTTCACCTGATTTGGATGTAAATACCCTCAAATTAAAGCTGTCAGTCTGCAGTTAAAGCACATCTTGTTCGTTTCATTTGAAATCCATTGTGGTGGTGTATAGAGCCAAAAATGTTAGAATTGTGTCGATGTCCCAATATTTATGGACCTGACTGTATATATACACACACATACACACACATACACACACATACACAGTTTTCGATCCTTGAAATGTTCTAAAAATACTAAATAAGTAGTAAACCCTAAAACATGTTTCTACAGCTGTGTCAGAAAGACATATCCATACAATGGGCCATATCTTTGCTTGACTCCGTCATTATACAGTGTCCTCCAGAACATGATATTAGCAAATATTCATATATATAAAGAATAACATATACAATAAGTGATATTTTGAGCTAAAACATACAAGGACATTGTATTTTTTTATTTACATTTTTTTAACATCTTACAAATAATATTTTGTGACATCTCTCTGCCCTGGAGAGAATAATGGCACTTAATAACTCCTTTGTATTCTTAGGTTTGTGCATGTGGACATTTCTCTTAAATTGAGACCTCAGGTTTTCAGTACATTTCAAATCTGAGACTGAGATGGTCATTTCAAAACATAGATTTTGTGTTTCTTAGCCATTTCCATTAGAAGTGTGTTAGGCTCACCATCTTGTAGAAAGCCCCATCTATGGTCAAGTCTGAACCTCCTGGCAGAGGTAGCCAGGGTTTGGGCCAAAATATCATGGTACCTAGCAGAATTCATGATGCCATCAATCTTCATAAGAGCCCCTGTATCACTAGCTGCAAAACAGACCTAATGCATCAATGATCTAGTGTTATGTTTTACATTGGGGTGTAAGGTGCTTTCTCCTGGTATGTAGTCCAGGGGTGTAGCTAAGGGATGGCCGGGGTGGCCAGTGCCACCCTAGAATGACCCATGGCCACCTCTCTGGCTACCCCAGTAAGATGTTATTATTATTATTATTATTAGTAGTAGTAGTAGTAGTAGTAGTGGAAGTAGTAGTAGTAGTAGTGCAGTTATCAGTGTTATGATTTGACACTAAATGCCTTGGTAAATCTTTCTGTGATGGCTAGTTTGAATAATAATGGAACACTGACTATGTCTCTGGGAAATTTCAAAAATTTCATCATTGTGCAATGGAGAAGAACAAGCAAGTTTAGAGCAAACAAACCAGAAGGGTCTGTTTGAATCTTAGAAACTTCTCCAGGTTTAGAATCGTCACTAGAAAGACTGGGAGCAATTCAAGAATCACAATTTGTTTACATTTATCTAAAATATTCCTTATATGTCAATAATTTTGCCACAATATTTTTTGAGAGAAAATACTGTTATTTAAAAATGTACTTTGAATGAGAAAGATAAATAATTCTTGAGCCCACTGTATATTAAATTGTTGTAACGAAAATACAAAAAGAGATTAAATAGTAAAACAGAGGACATGTGAACGTAAATTCTTAAAAAAAAAAAACTTCAAAATGTATGATTGGTGAATGATTTCTTTCATTCTGATTACACCACTCAGGCAGAATATGATCTCACTAACAGAAAGAAGAACTCCAGCCAGAATGTAACAGGAATAAAACTACACAAATCTACTATAGGGTGTATAGGATGTTTGAACAGTAATGTGTGACTACTGTTTATGAATAATATGTGGAGCACATAGTCATGTGCGAATTAGAGAATAGAAGATGGATGACTCAGATATGAATAGATCTTAATCTATGAACTGAATAAACCCACATGGACTTCGCACACACACGTTTGCCTTGCCTATCTTCCAGATGAATCACTCCATATTTACGACGCAGGTTGGCGCTGTGACATCTCGTGCACACACACACAAGAATCACCCAACACACTCCCTCACTCACATGCGCACGCACACATGGCTAAGCTCTGCCAAGGACACTGTCTTCCAAGTAAAGTGAAGAGAACAGGAGCTTTATTTTTTGTTCAAACAACATGGCTGTACTTCTTTATAAGCTCTCCTCAAGGTGTGGCAACCCTTTAAGACAAAGGCCAGACAGAGTGTGTGTGTTTGTTATTCCTCTCAGACCTGTATTAATCCCGTGTAACTCATTAACCTGAAATTACAGTGGTGTGGCCTGGTAGAAGCAATAAGGAAGCACAGGAATAAGCAAGACATTCAGTTTCTCTGTAAATCACATTAGACAGCAAAGCACATGAGCCAGCAGCTAATTCATAGCAGGGTGGATTCTTGTAGTATCCATGTCTTATAGCAGGGTGGATTCTCTTTCAATTAGAAGGAAATATAAAATGGGAATACAAACAAGGGGTAGGAGGAGCAGGGACACATTATTTACTTGCTGAAGCTGCAACCTTGTCTCTCTGAATAAAGAAAGAAAAGAAAAACTTAAGGCCAAAAAGCCAAAACATATACAAAAATAAGTAGTAAACCTGTTGTCATTGCAAACCACTGATTTTTGGTTTCTTTAACCTTTTCTCTGTTGATTTGGAAATATTTCTTGGCCCATCATCTTGTTGGAAGCTTTGTCTACAGCCAAGACTAAACCTCCTGGCAGAGGCACCCAGGGTTTGCGCTGAAATATGTTTCGCCATCTCCAAAGGAGCCTCTGGACCACCAGAAAGAAAACAGTCCCAAAGCATCACTGTTAAACCATTTCTTTTTACACAGTGTATAACAGGTGCTTTTCCTCGTATGAAGTCCTCTTTTCTCACCAAACATGCTTTTAGTCAAATCCTACCTCAACCTTATGGCACTTTCTCAGAATTTGGAAAAAAATGATTTAGTTCCTTGAAATATGACCTACAGTTGAGCTTCAATGGGTGATTCAGCTTATAGTAATATAGTAATATATAGTAACTAAAATTTACTTTCTACTTTCCCGTTGACTGTTTTGTGCTTAAACCCTTTTGGAGACAAACAATAAACTGACTGTTAAAATATTATATTTCATGGAAGTACAAACATTTTCATGCAATATGACTACAAAAAATCGATTGCCTAATATAATTAGTTTGCACCCATAAGCTGAAAAGCAACATCTCTTTGCAGATATTACCTTGTTACAGATTTGTTGTAGCGATTTGAAATGTTAAAAGAATATTACCCCATTGTTATGTTCTCAAATATTCAGGTGAGAGCTTTTGGTTGATGAGGTACAGGCTCTATCCATACTAAAGTTGATATTATGATTACCAGTGGTTGATTGGCAGTACAGAGGCCTGCTGGGACAATGAGCCTGCAGCTGTCGATTAGAGAGAAGCAGTGATGCTGTCACAGGCCCATGCAGCTATCCAATCAACCAGAAGGAGCCCACAGGGAATATGGCTGCATAACAGCTTGCCATTTTGACACATCACATGTGTATTGAGAAAAGCTTCGAGAGATTCCTGCCTCTGTAGTATTTATCTGCTCATTTGTGGGCCATTTATTGTGGTTTTATGATTACAACAATCTATAAATACATCAGTAACAGAAATACTTCAGTGTTTTTTTTCCACCGAATCTCTATCCACCACTGCTGTAGTGTATGTGATTACTACAAATGAGAATTGCAATTCAGGTAATGTTAGTCTAATCACAGAACCTGAATTCTATCATTCTATCATTCTGTTAATATTTTAAATACACAACTACATAATGCAAATTCAGAAATACAACCATTAAATTCTAACAATAAAAGTCTTAGATAATGTCTTACTAATGCTGTTCCTTCATAGTTTTATTCAACTTTCAAACACTGGAGCAACTATTTATGCACACATACATTTTCCCAAAGTTTTTGTGGTATCTGTATGCCATCAGACTCAAATAAATACTTTGGTAACACGTTACCATAGATTCCTCATTGTAAAAATTCATCTTATCTCCAAAAGGATCAATTATACAGATGTATAATTTATATATAATTTATGTATAATGTAGAGCTTAATTTACAAATGCCTTTAACTGAATAATTTATGGAAATCTTCATCTGTGTTGAATTGACTGTGTTGAATTGACTATAGTGCTTCAGGAGACACTGGAGTTAAACCATTTAGAGCTTTGAATGTCATAAGCAGGTCTTTGTAGTCAATGTGGAACTCACTGCATCTAGGATTTTTTTTTTGCTGTGAATTTCTGTTCATGGAAGCACCAATATTAATATATGTGCACTGGATACAGCCTTCTGCATTCTGAAATAACTGAAGCTGACTTAAAGAAAACTCAGGGCCACAAACCTACAATGAATTACAATGGTCTAATATAGAGATTATAAAACAGTGTACTAGTTTTTCATCATTATCATGTAGAATCAGCATGTGTTATATTGGCTATGACTGTCAAATAATAATATGCAGTTTTATAGATGTTATTTACATGAGAAGGAAATAATAAATCAGCATTTATTTTTAAGCCCTTAATTGTAGCTTTAGGTTTCCCAGAGTAGCCATTAACATGTTTGCAGTAGTATACAACATTAGTATTTCTGTTTTTTTATCAGATTTTAAGAGAAGAAAATTTCCGTTTCTTGTATGAGCTTTATGTCTTGTCTTGTTTACTTTACTGCTTAATGACTCAGAGATAACTATGCAGGAAGTAAGCAGGAACAAATGAATAATACTATATACTGTATGACCTCGGGGTGGGATTTAAAAAGAGAACATTAGGGGACCTAAAACTGAAACTTGTGGGATGCCATGTTGCATTTTTTTAGCCTGTGAAGAATCTGTAACAAATTGGCAACAATCTGTCAAGCGAGATCAATTAAAATGAAAAATATGATGGTAAACAATGTTAAAGTCACTGTTAAGGTTTCCTGTTCTTCTAAATACAGGGAAACATGCTGAAATTCTGAAATTCTTCTCTGTGGTAATCACACATAGCTTACAGATGTGCTAGATAGAAATGAGGTGAAAAGCAAGTATTCAGTATCTGTTAAAAACTGTAACTTTAGGTGATTCAATTCAGATATTTTAATATGATAAATATTAAAATAAATATTCTTACACACTATTGTGCTGACTGGCTCAGTGAGATTTGTGAGCAGAATATTCTGCAGAATACATTTTTTAATATTAAAAAACAGCTGAGGAGAATCTCATTGTGCCACACAAGACAAATTGAAGTGGCTTGTCTCCTGTGACTATGTCTGCTATGCAAGCCACAAAGACATCCCAAGACAGATTCTGTCTCATGTCACGGAAATGAGCTAGGACAGCTGGTATATCATTTCTGATATGTGGTAGCAATTCACATCACCTTCCTTGAATTTGCCTTGCTCTAATTTTCACATAGACTCATTTCCTTAGTGGAGATTTATGAATTTAATTGATGGGATGAAAAGTAAATTCCCTTTTCTATAGCATCAAAGTCTTCAGCTTCCTTTATAAGAATGATATGCATGTCTGTGTGTGGGTATACTTTGTTAAAAAGGAATACTGCAGGAAGACAGATGACTCTCTGTTATGGCATTTCCTTCCGTACCTGACTTAATAGCCTCTAATCAACTGAGTGACATTGCCCAGACTCAGCTTAAAGGCATGCACAGCTCTCATATTCACTGATCTGTGAGAGGAGAATGATGCAAAGGAGTAGAAATGCAGATAAATGGAGAAGCGTCTTCTCTAAAATGATTAGGGTTCTGAATAATAAAAGTATAAAAACTACAAATGGCTGTAAGCATTTGGCACAAATGTTCCTGTTTCTAATAAATTGACTCTATGTGTATGAATTTGTCTGTTTGTACGGCACTATTTAGAGTAGAGTCTATTGGGTTTTTTTTTCTTTCTGAACGCACACTAACCCAAGTCTCTCATCTAGCATGGTCAAAGTCATTGGTCAATTTGGCCTAATTCATTGGCTGATTTTAACTGATTAGAAATATGACGATTTCAACTACCACTCAGTCGAAAAAAAAAAAAAAAAGATTTTTTTTTAAATGGTGAAGTCTTGGTGATGGCTGATTCTCAGCACAAACACAATCACATCTTTGCATTTAAAACAGAGACTCTTGTTATTTTTCATTAAACTTATTTGGGGAGTTTTTCATACCAGCTTAGTTAGTGATGTCACTTAATTTGTTTTCTGGGGCTAAGCTAATGTGTTAAGCTAGTTAGCTAATCTTAGTGATGAACAGTGTAATTTTGATCTTTACATTTTGCTTTTGATAAAAATTGATGAAAATATGCCAGTGTAAATGGAGACCTTTGCATCAACCGTTGACAAACACAAGTCAGCTTACTATCAGTTAACCAGCTAGCTGTTTTGTTGGTAGCTTCACTGGCATAAAACAAAAAGTATTATTATTATTAGTATTATCTAATACTTTAAAAGTACACACACACACACACACACAGTATATGTTCAGTTTTTTGCATTTTCCAGAAGAGGAGGCTTTTAATAGTTCTGCTGTGAACCATTAAAAATAAAATTGCCTACAATTGAGGCCAAATACTTTATATGATAGACTAATGTATATGACAGTCACCTGCCAATTTACAGGCCAACAGATGTGAAGTCGAAACAAATAAAGCCAGCCGTGACATCTTTTCAAACTGCTGCTCAATGCGGCATCACATGGCAGTGTAACATGCTCAGAGTGAAGTGCTATCTGACCTCTTCCACATACGTAAGCTCACAGATGCGGACAATTGGCTACTGTCGCTGTGATTGACAGGAGAGGGTATGCCATCCTTCCCACCCAGAGTTCACAGCCAATTTTGCTCCCTTGGCCCCAGGCCACGGATGGCTATGGTGTCGTCGGGTTTCAAATTCGCAATCTCTTGACAAACGTTTTCTGTTGCACTAGTCTGGAGCCATTCATATTGCTGTTTTCTGTGGAAGAGGTCTCATTTCTGCAAGCTATAGTAAGGAATGACAAGTACATACAAATGCATAAATAAGAATGCCAGCTAACAGCTCAACAACACTTTTAATCCATATTTCCAGTATCACATTGCCAACGCAAGGTTTGTTCAGGTCAAAGTTGCTTTTTATAACAACAGTAATAACTATATACTGAATTTCTATAAAGAAATTAAATATTATTTTTTTAAAAATGTATTCATATTACAGAAATTACATTTCATGTAAAGACAATGAATTTTAATCTCTTTCACATTTACTGCTATCTTTTATTTGCACCCCACAAGGCAATTCCTCAAATATGTGAAAGAATTTCTCAGAAATATTGGTAACGTTGCTTGTCAGATAGTAAGATACTGTATATCATGCATTTATCCCTTTCTAGCAGTACAATGGCATTCCGTTCAACCGGCGGAATGGAAATCGAATTATCAGACATTTTCAATCAGTATAAACAAATGAATTATTTTATATTATATTTTATATAATAAAAAGGTTATAAGATTAGTCAGGTCACTGTTGGGTTACTGTGTGTAGAGTATCGTGACTCTACGTTTAGCTGCTGTTGAGCAGGGCGATGGGAAAGGGGAGGGGTGTGAGCCCCCTGCAGGGCAAATAGTTCACACCTCTCCACAATAACACTGGTACAAAGATACAACAGACAGCACAGCTAAAGCTTTTTCTTTGATAGTAAAACACTGTATACAACTTCCACAATAAAATTAGAACATTAAAAGCTAGTAGGCTAGGTAAAAAATTTTCTTTACAAAAACACTGCAAATTCTTAAAGCCCCGAGTGTCTATTTTCATATAAGCCATTAACCACTTCTGTGGAGTGTGACATCACAAATAAATTCAATGTTGAACATCCCCCTGCACCACAAAACAAGCGGAAATTCCATTTTTTGGCCTCAGGTAAAAAGAGTTAAAAATGCATATTACAATAGTACAACTGCTTCGAGATCAAACAAGATGGTCAGGATCAGTGCAACCTGGCAAACATCCACTGCTAAGCAATGAGCAGAATGGGAGGGATAAAAGTGTGTTTGCAGCTAGCTCTAGCAGCAGTAATGTGGTAATGATCATAGATTAAAGGATGAGCAGGAGCGGTCCTGATCTCCACCCAGGAGGCACCACAATTCACAGATGGGACAGCTGGAACCCTCACATCCACAGCAGGGTGTGACACAGGACTGAGACGCCACACTCACATCCTAATCACCACTAATCTGGACTGCAAATTTAACTGAAACTTTCCCTGCTCAAATGCCACCGATTCATCTCACCAGTTAATTGCCAAATTCAGTAGGTGTGTCAGGGCAGGGAAATCTGGACCTTCATGATATGACACTGGTGTATGATCCAGAAACTCTAACCCCGTGGGCCTCCTGCTCGGAGCCATTTGGATATGTAATTCATCTTCCAGATACACCTCAAATTTCATAAAGTATTGATTCTAAAATGTTGCAGTTCAGCTAAACCAGTGTTATGCTTATACTCAGACTCTACCTCCTGTATATTTTCAACACAATGAGTATTGTTGTTCTTTCCTCTGTATGACAGAAATATTATTACACATTACATGTTGCACAAAATATAAAAATATAGTCTTTTTTTTTATTTAACATGTAAACATAACAGAGCTTGATGGGGAACTGCACCTTGAATCTCATTGTACTAGTACAATGACACAATTCATAAATAATGATATTCCCCCTTTGAATTTGGTTCTTTTTTTACAGGTTTCTTTCTCAGTCCGGATCAGGGAGCTTTTCCTTTTTAACAGTCAACTTTGACATGATTATTATAACGATCTAGACCCAAATATCTGTGAAACTGCTTTGTGACAGGGTGATACTGTGCCCCTGGATCAATCCAACGTGGGTCTGCGTGGGATTCTCTCTTTTCCTCCCGCTTCCCAAAAACATGCCAGTAGGTAGAATGGCAGTTACTGAAAGTGAGTGAGCGTTTTCTTTGTGACAGTATCTGTTTTAAAAGCATTATGCTGTTGAAATCAAACTTTATCAGTTTTTTTTATTTAACTGAACTTAATTCATCAAAAAAAATTCATCATGTTGGACTCCAAGTCTGGTGTTAGATATTACTGTCATAACAATGTTTCAACACCTACAATAACATTTAAGAAAAATATTCAATGGTTTGCGTATTAATTGCTGATCGATATTGCTTAAAGGTATTAATTAGTGGATCAGTCATTATGATTAATCATTTTGTATTTTATAGCACTCCTAAAAATGTATTGTAATCTATAAAGTCAAAGGCCAATATTGTGATCAGTGTGATCAGTGTGAGTGAAGCTAAACCAACAATGGCAGTTTAAAATGCTTGACTTGTTGACATGCCTCTTCAATTACACTCATCACAGTCTAAACAGCAGGTTGATTAAATGCTACTGATGGGGCTACATGGTTCGATCATTTTGATTTGGCTACCTGGTGAATGTGTTGTATTTAGTCACCATGGAGAGGCTGCAGTGCTGTGCACTCCCGCTATTGTCTGGCAGGTTTTGATGTGCATGCACAGCTTTGTTCTGCTCTGTTGGCTAAATGAAAGGAGCACAGACCAGCTGGAGCAGATGTGTGTGTGCATGTGTGTGTGTGTGTGGGTGTTCATATAGACCCAAAATACAACTAAAACCCCCAGATTCATTCTACACTGACACACGACACAAAACACATTAGGCATTAACATTAACTGCCTTGGAAGTAAGTCAATGACTTTCCCAAATTAACTCAGAGGAAGCAAATCTGCATTAATGCTAAACATGTCTTCCACACAATGAGTTCACAATTACTCTTTAAATATCATTGATATTTGAATGACATTTTGAATCTGATGGGGTGTGTCTGCATCCATGCATGCAGCATGTATGCCAGAGTGTTGAAACTAGATGGATGCTTGTAGCTGATGTTGATGATAGGAGGTTTGGTGGATCTGATTTTCCACTAGATTTTCTGCTCATCCAAAGCTTCATTTCATCTCCACCCATGAAAATCTCCCCAAACCACAGCCAACACTCCACAGACTGGAATCAAGCCAGTCTGCTGATGGTTAGCACTTATAAATATCAGAGCGAATTTTGTCCCTATCCACCAGGCAAAACCTAGCCACTCAATACTGATTTAACATATTTTGACTTGAATTGAGCCAACATTATCTCATACTTCTCACAAATTCATGACCACTTACATGACTCCAGTGGTATGAAAAGACTGGGGCAAGGTTAGCATTTGTACCCCTTTTATGCATGAAATCTAATGAATTCCGACCATGCATTGGTTCAATTGGGTATCTTAAGGTGTTATTATACATTCCTACAAATAAGAACATTACACTGTATATACACCACTCAGAATTTAGTAGCCACAGGGTAAGAGCATATGTGAGCTTTTTGTGCTCATGCCCTTGGCACGGTAGATAAACTTTTCAAAAAACCTTACTTGCTGCTTTCTACCCAGCTTTAGCTTTACTCTGCTTACAGCCACACACATATTCGCTCAACTCACTGTTCAGAGAAAAAAAAACCCACACAATTATACATATAACAACAGGGCTCAGGTGGGCCATGTTAGTCATTACTCCTCTAGTTTGTCCCCAAACACCTCCATCCCTGTGCAGACCCATGCTAAACGTTAAGTCCCCACCTGCTACAAACTCATAAATACTGTAAAATTTGAAAATCTAACCAAGGAATAGGTCTAAGTGAATTAAATGTTTATTATGAAATGTTTAGTGAATTGAGAAATATTAGAAATTACTATTTTATTGGAACAGTCTAGAATTAATCTAATCAGTAAACAATCTTTTTACAATTAATACTAGGACTGTGCCTGAGTCTTTTATCTATAGGTGTAACAGGTTCACCCCCCAAGTGCACCTAAGTTTTAAAGTCACATTAGGATCTGAGAGTGACCAGGTAATGAGTGCCAAAAAGATTTCTGTGGATGGAACCCTGCAATGGACTTGTGTCCCATCCCAGGTGTATTCCTGTTCCTGGGATAGGCTCCAGATCCATTGCACAACCACCGCATACACACACACACACACACACACACACACACACGTATAATCTGGCTTTCCTGTTCTTGAATGTTACCAGTGGTTTGCACCTTGTTGTAAACCCTCTGTATTTACATTTATGAAGGTGTCTCTTGATTGTAGATTTTGACAATGATACGCCTACCTTCTCCAGAGTATTCTTGACTTCTGTTGATGTTGTCAAGGAGTTTTTCTTCACCAAGGTAAGGATTCTGCGATCATCCACTTTAGTTGTCTTCCATGGTCTTCCAGGCCTTTTGGTGTTGCTGAGCTCGCCAGTGCTTTCTTTCTTTTTTAACAATGTACCAAATGTACCAAATTGTTGATTTGGCCACTCTCTAATAGGTCTCTCTTGTTTTTCATCCTAATGATGGCCTCTTTCACTTGCATTGAGATTTCCTTGGACTTCATATTGGTAGCTCCAGTTGAACAGCTGCCAAATGCCAACTCAATACCTGATATCAACTCCAGACCTTTTATCATTTCATTTGTTTTGAAGTAATGAGGGAATGGACCACACCTGGTCAATTAACTTCTTGTCAGTCAATTGTCCAATTGTCCAAATACCTTTAAGCCCCTGAAAATGGAAGTACTTTGCTTAAAATGGCTGTAATTCCTAAATGGTAAATGCCATATTTTTGTGGAACCTCTTAAAATAATGCTGAAAGTCTACACATTGGTCACATCTTGATGGTTGTATTTCAAATCCATTGTGGTGGTGTATAAAGGCAAAATCACAAAAACTCTGTCATTGTCCAAATACTTCCGGACCTAACTGTATATATATATATATATATATATATATATATATATATATATATATATATATATATATATATATATATATATATATATGGCAGAGCTGATCCAGCAGCACTTCTCCACCCATGTGGATACATACTTTGCTGAGATCTCTCCATTCCTAATGAAAGATCATCAGTTTCCATAGCCACGGAAGTGCTGAGCTCACATCTGTGGACGGAAATGGAAATTTTCCCATCTTATTGGCCTTCTCCATCAACCACATAATGACAATGAACTATGACTGTGTTATAATCATCAAACGCAGCGATTTTTAACCATTGGAAAAATACAGCGTGATTCATTAGTGTAACTGCAGGATACAGCTGGCTCATATAAAGTAATGAAGCTATTGATATCTACATATACTTCACTTTAATGTAAAGCATTCAAGCTCATGTAGATGAAAAAGACCATGGAATAACCGTCAGCTCCTTTCTGTGTTTCTATTGTATTAAGTGCCCTGCATGTTGACATTTCGACTTTAAACACAGGAATGCTGCCAACACCAACATGTGCCAACTGAAGACGAGAGATGGAGGACAAAAAATATATATATACGAAAAAAGGCCCAGATGAGGAGATGTCTTTAAATAAAGGCCATGTTTCTCTACTAAAGAAGAGGCTGATACTGATTTTGGACTGACCTTTCCAAGAGATGCAAGAAAATGTCAACGCAAAGAAAGGCACAATTATAATGAGCTGTGGTGAAGTATCAAGGTTGGGCTATATGTGCGCTAGCTGGCAAAAAGAGATTTAAAAACATGCAGTGCATACTGACATCCCGAAGGGGATCCCATCCCCCAAAAGAAGCTGGAGCAACACCCTGGGGAAGAAGGGGGCTGGGAAGCGTGCTCTCTTTCTCTGGCTCTCTTTTAACATACTGACAGATGTTGTGTGTGGCCTAAGGCAGCAGGCCTGTGCTGAAGAGAACGAATCACTCAATACATCTCCTCCATTGCGCTAAACACACACAGACCCATCTTAACCACAGGGCAACGTAGTAAGCAACAAGGAGCCTTGCCATTTCCTGGGCTGCAACTGAACCCGCATGACCCTGAGCGATTCTTTAAGGCGCGGCCTGTGCTGTTTACCCAATCTGCTGGCTTATGTTAATATTTGAACCACTTTTGTGATCGTGCAAGGGTGGAAGTCTGAGTTTACGGCAGAGGGGGTTGGGTGTGTATGTGTTTAGTGCAACTTAAAAATCCGGACTGGCTGCAAGCACCCATGCACCCTCCTAAGACACAGTTGGGTAACTGTCATTGTTCCCCCAGCTGTCTCAGAGGCATCACTCATTACTTCTGTCACCAGAGTTGAGATGACATACCACAAAAAACACACTCAGACAAACATTTCACATTGGTACCTTGTGTGACACGTAGACACTTTCCTAGGCATGATTAACTTGTACATGTCTTTCTTTCTTTCTTACTATGTGAAACACTGTACTCTGGAATTATAGTAATAATTCCCTCTACATTGTTGACTATATTTTCTAGAGACATGCTAATATACTCTGTTTTGGGAAGTTAGCATGTCTGTAGATGACAGAAACTAGAAATGCAGGTAACCATGTAAAGGGAATTATTAAGATAACACCAACTCTTCTTACTAATATATTCAATTAAAGGCAATATATGAAAGTAATTAATGTATTGATTATTCCTTTAAGCTCATCTGCATTGAGATGAAAGCAATCAATGGGGCATTAAGCTCAAGCCAGGACTTTTAGCATCACTCACAGTGGCTACTGAAGGCAGGCTCAATAAGGCCCCAATGATCGGCCAGATCTATACGCCAGATCAGCAAAGCATGCTTGGCAGCCATCTTGGGGACATGCAAGGAAGAGAGTGAGGAGTAAGAAAGACACATGCGTCAAGAGACTTGGAGCTCTGCCAAAGCTCTGGTTCTGCTCTGCCAAGGCCACAGCCTGCTTTACTCATTTACTTGGGAAACATGGAGGGCAGCCTCTTCCTGTACACTGTACAACAGTAAATATATAGATAAAAACTTCGAGATTGTTAGTCTGCCAAGTTTATAGTGCTGCACTTCACTGAACCTCTCCAGAATAAGCATGAAGACTCTGTAAGTGCATCATCATGATGCTGATTTCAGGCTCTGAAATTATTTCATTAAGCATGCAGCCCTCTCACCAAGCACTTGACATGTATTCAAGGAGTTTGAAGTAACTTCTCAGGTCTGAATTAAACACAAGCTGGGGAGCTTAAACAGCAGACTCTTCATAAATCATGACTGCTGCATGTATGTAGGCATGCTGCCATTAATTAATTGGTTAGCTCCAGATCTTCTCACTTCACTGGCAGTGGCCCAGAGGCACACATTCTAAAGGATAATACTGGACAGTTGCCTGTTGATGGACATGGGAATAAAAAGGGAAAAACAGTCTTCAGTATCTTAAATTTACATTGCAAAGAACTTTTGGTTAAAAATGAACAACAACAACAACAAAAAACATTATTAAATCAGAATATTAAAATACTGTATAATATGATGTTCCTAAGCCGCTACGAGTCACCCTGGCAATACTCTAATTCTGTGTCAGTCCTGTATCAGGGATGTAGGGTGGAAAATGGCATCATACACCAGACCGGATACGTCAAATGTCTCCATGCCCATGTGAAAGAAGTCTGACTCGACAGTGACAGGCAAGAGTCAGCAGCCAATCAGGACAGAGAGAAAGATTAAAAGTGTGAGAGAATAAACAAATCAAATGGGAGCCTGTGAGTGAAAGGCTTCATATGGTACTATAAAAGAAAAATGGAAAGGTATGATGGAGTTTTAGTTTTTTATCTTGATGAACAGGTAAGACGATTATTTGTTAATAAATTGGTGGGAAGCTAATGAATGATAGCCAGTCAATTTGTCTTCATTGTGGAACTGGAAACCATCACTGGGTATGCTGTTCTAGAAAATTAAACAACTTAAAAAAAATATTTATTAAGCAACAACATGTTAATAGTTTTTAACAGTTTAGAGTTGCATTTAATATCATGGAACACTTGTGAAAAGAAGTTAGGTCTCTATCACTATCTCCCTTTTTTTCTCTCTCTATTAAAGCCAATTTTGACATAATAGAGAAACTGCACAGCACAAAGTTCTCCATCCTAGAGCCTTTCCCAGTGGTGGAAAATATAAAATGAATCACTGACTGAATTCTTCTTCCATAAATGTTAAATAAATAAGATAAATAAAAGAGATACTAACATGCAGAGAAAACCTGGCTGCACTAAAGTTGAGGGAAAAAAACACCTGGTATGAAGCCAGCCTTTAAGATCAGTGTGGTGGAAATCAGTCATGGTGACGAAGAACTTCAATCCATGCCGGAAATCTGTAGGGAGCAGGAAAGGATTGTGCACACGGTGCCTCTTAGACTGTCTCCATGTACATGTGGCCTAACTTTTTAGGCTTAACTTGTGGTATATACACACACATGTGGCTGTGTGCCAGCTCCGGTGGCAGGAAGTATACTTGGAGCCAAGGGGTCTGAACGGCTGTGTGTCTAGCAGTGTGTGTTTATGCATCAGCAAAAGGAAGGTGTGCTCAAAGGAAGCAGACCAGCACCTGTGGGAGAAAGAGAACAGGCTTGGGAGAGGAATATTAAGCTTGATTTAATCAGTGCTTCCTCCCTTGCTGATATGACAGATGGCCCAGGGCCTTGACAGGGAGATGGGGATCATAGCTGTCCCAAAGCTCACAGTGTCAAGTTGCACTCATCCTTGCTCAGGGGAGGAAAGGGAATCTCAATGCTGATGCTTATGAAACCCACATTGCTGACAGTTGCCAATCCTGGAGGCTCTGGAATTTCCAAGTATTACTATGAAGAGTTAGTGGCAGTGTAATCGAAGGCTTGGGAGAAGAGCTCACTTACAACTCAAATACTTGCCACCACTTGTACTAACTGCTCATGGAGAACTTTACAGAACAAATCATTCCTCAGCAAACCGGTTCATCAGGTTTAATGTACATGACAAAATGCCTGAGTTGGAAAAATGATGGTAGTTTAGCTTTTTTTTTTTTTGCATGCAGCTCTTAGTGGTTGACAATGTAACCAGCAAGAGAAGCTACTAAAATATTATGAAACTGATCTCCTCATTGACCTAAACATGGTCCTGGAATAACAGTCGTTTACAGAACCTTATTAAACCAAGCAAAGTCGTAAGATTCACAACATACACTATACTTTGAGTTTGTCGTGAGGTGAAACAATCATGGGTTCAAACTCATTTCTTACATTTAACCCTGTATGCATTACATTACCTTATCAACTATGGAGTTACACTGAATGCCAAACATTTAGTCACAATACTGGACTTTTTGTTACACTACATCTTGTGCAAAAAGGAGCAAGTAAAATCCACCATTAGGCTGCAACGCTTTTGCTCTCCCTCTCCTTCAGTATGCTAGACTAATGTATTTCAGTTTCACGTACTGAAATACACTATGGCTAAATTTGCCCAAAGAAAGCCATGCAACCCGATGTTTAAGGTCCCTCAAGAGACCAAGGCAGAGGACACTATTTTAAGTCTGGTCAGTTTTTTTATCCCTCTTTAGGATAAACTAGATAAAATCAACAACCCTGCAGTCACATACTACATTCCAAAAAAAAAGTGCAGCTATCCAATAAGAGTTAAAGGAGAACTATGAATTCTGCTGTAGCTGTACTATAGAAGTAGAAGTACTATGAGTTGGGCGAAGATTTCATCAGTATCTGTCGGTGTTATACAAACTAGTGCGAAAATAATACCACATATGTCTAATAGAGTCTAATTAGAGCCAGTGTATTAGTTCGACAGGATGTCTTTGTTAAAAATGTAAAAAAATAAAATAAAATAAAGTTTTTAAGAGCTGCTCAGAGTCACCCTAACAATCCTGTAATACTAATACACAGTTAGAGCCGTACCAAGGCTGTCACGGTGGAAATGGATTAAAATTTTTACTTTTGTGTTACATGAAAGCTCATCATGTCCATGGAGAAAACCAGTAAGCGTTTGAAAGAGTAAATCAAGTGAACAGTAGCAATTGAAAGGGTCCAACACTATAAGAAAATGGATTCATTTGAGAATCATTTTAGCTCTTTTTTTTTTTTTTGCTCAACAGGCAAGTCATTAATTTGTTCTCTAATTTGGTTGAAATGATAGTCAGCCAATTTATCTTCAGTGTGAACTTTGTATCACTACACAGTTGTTGAGCTAGAGAACTCATGATAGCTGGCTAGTGAATAAAGAGTTGTGTTATACTGGGCAAGAGTAAGTCATCTGAAGCGTTTGCTTGCCCCAGTGTATTTTATTTTTGTTTTGTGTATTAGCTAGTGTGCTAACACTACCAAGCCCATGCCTTAACCTTTTTGACAAGCTGGAGAACAAAATACACAGGTTAAATGCACAAATGACGGCGATCATAGATGATGGTTTTGTTCTTTACAATGTATTTAGCTAGCCAGTTAGAGTTAATGGGCTAGCTCTCTTGGCCTCTGATAAGCACTTTAACCACCTCATAATGAGACATGAGCAAGCCTACACAGCAGCCTGTTGGTAGAGAAACCGAGAGGTTTTGCACCTTCACCTAATACTCAGTAACTGTGACAGTCATGCTACGCTCACAATCTATATATTTTTTTTATTCTCATGTTTCTGTATTGAACTCACAGCAACAATAATTTGTGAATACTTCCCAAATTGTATATTACCATACTAAGTAGTTTGTCAGTACAGCACTTAGATATACTACTTGGCATGGATTATGCGGTTTGGGATGGAGCCCTGAATTCTCTCTGAACTGACTTGGCACTCTCAGCCATGAGATTAATCCATGTAGTGGAGAAGCGTGCAACAACCCACATTATGCAATGTTCTCCCACAAGTTGCTTGCAATAGCATTTTTGTAGCAGAGAGAGTGAAATCCCAAAATCTTACATCCAGCAAGTTGGCAGTTGAGATAATATAAACTTTGCTTTCCAATCTGGAAAAGAACAAGCCAGCAAGCAAGAGCATTGTTTGTATATTTTATTTTATGTACACCATGTAAAAAATTCCACTGATCTGAGGACAGTGTTCGAGTGTCTCTGTACTGGCACTCGCACAACTGTCCTCCTTCAAAAACCATTTCAGGAAGGAGGAAAAAAATTGATCCGTAAAAAGTACAAGAACCTACCATTGAAATGCAGTGGTGAGACGCTTTGCGCTTAGCAGTGAGCTTAAAATATACCTCCGCTTGGGTTTGGCACCCTTCCCCCACCTCCTTTCCTCCCTGGTTTCCATGCCCTCACTGAAGTGGCTCTTTAAATTCTCAAGGCCCTAAAAGGTCAGTTGCTGACTAGAAAGACTCTTTCTTCTCCACCTGAAGGAGAAACAAGTCAACAAACCTGCAGTGTAAATGCATTTCAATTCTGCTTGGTGCCCGGAGCACACAGGTATGGAATTCATAGTACCATAACAGCAGGTTTATGTTTTTTTTTTTTTTTTTTTTTTTTTTTTAAAGCTTTAATAAAGATGTGATGCATAGGAGTATACACTTCTGTCCATTTCTCCAGTGGAAAATTTCATTTATAGGGAGACGGTGGTGGGAAGGAAAACAAATGCAGGTTGACAAAACGGACTAACCGCAATAATACAGTGTACACAACTAGTTCCTGAAAGCGTCTTGTTTTCTCATCCATGTCCAAACCTGATAGAAAAGAAGTCACTTTTCAGGCGCCGGGTGTGATAGTCGGAACCAGAGGGCTGCTGAGAGCTTGTCCGCAGTTCATAGCCGTAAAACTCTAAATTAGTGTTCGTTGTACGAGTGTCCAGCAGGCCACTGAAGGTACAGATAAAGTGCTTTTCTTTACATGACACATTAAATAATTAAAGCAAGTACATATGAAACTCTGTGATTCTCAAACAAGCCATGACACAGTTCCCAAGGCCCTCAGACCAAGAGCATCAAAACATCGTAATAAAAATGAAAAATAAATGAGGAAAAAACGGAAAAAATGTTACATTTCCTCAAAGGGACAGGCCATTTGAAGAAATTCGGCCCTCTGGTGAAAATATATCTATTAATGACGACATACTGCATGTTTTAAGACCTACACAATGATCTCTAGATGCAGAGGATACAAAACGTGTTTCACATTTTCAGTTTTGAAAGAAAAAGGAAAGAGACCTTGGAGTAAGCCATGTTATTTACCATCATATGGATGTCCGTCTTTTCCTGCCTAAGTGGACTAGATGAATGTCACTAGAGCAGGCTGGCTGATGGTATCCATGATGGATTCATTAGCTATAGTAACTCCGCTGACAGGCAGGAGCTCTACACCGACAGAAAACAGCAGCGGTGGGATCAATCGTATGAGACTGTAGCAAGGTCGCCTGTGCTTCACCGGCAATAAATACATTCGGATTTAGTGTTGAGCTACTCATTATACTAAAACAGAAGTCCTGAACAAATTGATAGGGTAGAAAAACAGGTGGAGAGGAAGAGTTCTTCTCTTGTGTTTCCCAGATGTTCCTGCCTGCTTGCTCCCTCAAGCCCTCAACTGCTCTGCATGGTGGCTGATTACTCCTTCCGGGCAGGTGAAAAAAAAAGCACCTTCACTCATGAGATCTGTAGCAAATGCACTCCGTCCTGGTTGGGAATGACAGGAGGGGAGCACAGGGTCCTGAATCCAGCCAGAGTCCAGCCTTCCCCTCTTTCACTCCTGAAACACAAAACATACGCCATATCAGTCAACAAACACACTCTGGACTGCCACTTGTATGTAAAATGCTTTTTTTGGGCCTCAATGGTTACAAAAGAGAAAATGAGCACAATGACCTTTAAAAACAACTGGTATGGAAAGAATATATGGAGTAAAGTACAACAAAGCAATAAACCAGAGTTCAGTTTACAAATATTCTCAATGAAGTTAATGAAATAATAAAATATTACTGTTAGAAAATAGTTTACGAATAGTGGATATTTATGTTTATGTCTGCATTGCTGCCAGAATTAATATTTTATCCATTATGACAAAGATAATCTTAATGTACAATTTTAGCTTCTAAAACCATACCATATATGGTTATTAATACTGGCCAATAACAATGTTTATAGTAGCTTAGCTCCATTTCACATACTTGTCCAGCTTTCCCACTTTGAAGCAGGGGAAGAAACGGCACATCAGCACATTGCGAATTTTAGTGAAAAAAAAAAAAATTTAGGCCCAATGATATCATCTGACTAGACAGCTTAACAAAAACTTCCAATTCATGGTCCCTTTCTTTCAGACAAAACATATATGGTATCCAACTAAAATGAAGAACAGTCACTGAGTCAATATTTAACATTCACAAGATCAGGGCCAACATTCACAAAAATACTTAGGCAAAAAGTAGCCTCTAAGTCACAGACTTGTGGAAAAAAAATGGGTGTGCTAATCCTAAAATAAATTAATTTTTCCTGTCTAAGAACGATTTATAAAAAATTTTTAGCAATAAAGGTATGTCCTAAATAAGTGCAAAAACTAAGGACACTTAAGTCACTAAGATCAAATCACAAATAATCCGAAAGGGCTGCTGCAAACAGTGCAAACAAATTCATGCGCTTTGATGTATTTAATGACAAGCAGCTTTAAAAAGGTATTGGGATGGGCTCCTGAGTGGCGTAACTGAAAATGCTGCAGTCATCTCCCTCTCCCCACTCTCTGTTGTCAAATACAAAGAAACTAGCCGATCATGAGCATATGTGAACTCATGTATTTGGAAGAGGGCAATGTGTTAGGCTACCCTGTGTCGCAGTATAAGTAGTTTGAAAACATGTGGTTGGCTGGCTTCACGCGTCTCAAAGGAAGCATGTGCTAGTAGACTCTGGACTAGTGATGATAGCTGGAATATATTGACAATTCCTGATACTATTTCAATAGCTATCAAGTTGGATGATTTAAATGTCTGTCGGAGATTTTAGATACACAAAAAACTAATTGTGTTGTATCTTGTAATATGTGTTTCCTTTTTGCTTATTTTGCAGTCCTTTACGAACCTTAATAGACTGTGACGTCTGACTTCAGAGCAGAGGAACAAAACATGAAGCATCTTAGATTCACTTGTCCATCCTTGCCAAACAGACAAAGGCAATCCAAGTTTTAATTTGCAAAACATGAAGGGAAGCTTAAGAAAGTGAAACAAGTTTATCAGAGCTACTTCACTACACAAGTACTGCCATTGCTGTTGACAGTAATGCATGCTTAGTTTATACAATTTTATTTCAATTTTATAATGAGCACAGTTACAGCTAATAAATCCTTAAGTGTATTTACAGTCCCGACTTCAGTTTTGCAAGCATTCCTGACTTTGTTAACAGGTAATTTAAAAAACAAACAAAAACCCTGATGCTAATGCTAGTGACTTGCAGCTACAGTCGACTTGTAACCAGCTTCTGAGATTTTTTACCAGCTGTAATGACGTAACGTGTATATGACACACGTTGGATCAAAATTGGGGGAGAAAAATGGGGGAAATACAAAGAAAGAAAAAGGTATTGTGATGATTATGGGAGCATTTCAATGATTGTGGAGCTTTAAGTGTGCTCACATCACCTATTAAACATCACTGGAGATTAAACACAACTGTCTACTACTTAGCTACATGGAAATTGCAGTTATGAGAGTGAAGATGAACAGCAAATATCATTCGCAAGCAGTGTTTAAAACGCCTTCTCCAGACTGATATTTAAATCAATCATTGCTACTGATGATGGCATTTGATTAAATGACAGTGGCATTTATGGGAGCTTTTAGGTAACTGTTTTCATGCATGAAATCAGCAATACTTTCATTTTCATTGTCTTTTTATAACATTGTGCACTGAGTTTAGTGTGCAGGCCACTACCACGCCAGCTGTGAATTGCTATTAATGAAACATGCAGTCCCCTGTAACAAAAAGGTTGACCCTGCCCTTACTCTTAGTTTCAAAACTCGTTGTTAAACGTTTCATGAATAGGTTTAAAGATGAAACTCTTAGGAACGTTGATATATTTTTTTTAATATGGGCCCAGAACTTAATAAACAGTGACATGGCTCCAAGAATAGATCAGACCTATGAACTGAAAATTTAAGATGGAAAACATTTCTATGACACATTGTATTGGTATTGGTATTGCTATGCTGGAAAACCTATAAAAGTAATAGTGTTATAGTACAACAAAGAATGATGCACGTGTCCACTTGCAGATTCTGTTGCTGCACTGTAGTTTCTATGTTTAAATAGGTTTCGCTATGGCTGTTAAATTAAATGACCTAAAACTGCCTCCACACCTTCTGTGTACTGTGTTCAGTGTCCTGTCTGAGGCTGCTACTCACCTCATGTCCTCTGTCTTTTGTTTGTACTAACACTTGTCTGAGGCTAGCTAAACTACATTTCATTTTACTATACACCCCCGAGTGTGTGTGGGTTATGACAATAAAATTTAATTGAATTACTAGCAAAGAACCTAGCTCACTAGCAAGGAACCTAGCTGACATTGGCAAATAGCCTAACAAGCGTCAGATGATTTACAATTTGTAATGTTTAGTTTCTCAAATAATGCAATCAACAAGAATCCTAATGTTGAATAATGTTTAGAAGTAAAGTCTTTCACTGGGTTGTCCAATTGGCTAAACACTACATGGCCACCAGATGCATTCACATAAAGGCCAGATTTGCTTAACCTTTGCTGCTGCATGGCGAGCCACATTACTCCATCCTGCAATTGGTGTCATTTGCCTCAGAAGACTTCAGAGAAACTAACAGGATGTTGCACAGAGAACTTGCCTGTTGACGCATACTGTTAGAAAAGAGTGCTGGAAACGAACATCGAAACATTCAAAATTATTTAAAGAAAACAGAGATGCAGAGATGATGCCTCACCTATGTTTCGCAGTGTGACAGCAGAGAGGTGATCTCAGAGCTCATGTGGCCCACTGCTTTAGCCGCCTCAATGATGGCGCGCCGGTACATGCCCTTTTTCTTGCGGTTGAAGCGCAGCCGGAAGAACTCACGGAAGGGTGAAAGTTTAGCCACGGAAAGCTGTGAGGTGGTGGGCGAGCCGAACCAGGCCACTTTGGCTTCGGGCCATGGTGCATCTGCCTCGTCCTCCTCTCGCCGAGTGCCGCTAATGCTCAGGATTCTGGCTGGCCACCAGGGGAAGCCATGTATCTTTCCCCAGACTACATCACCAACGGTTACAGCGTGGCCCTCCTCCGTTATGCACTTGCTCATGCTGCGCGTGTGTAACCTCACAGTCAGCGGTGGCACCGTCCTACCCTCGGCCCGTGATGCTGATGATGTCGTCGACACCGAGGACGATACACCAATAACATGCTCGCCGGGTGCTAGCTCGCACAACTCTGGCGATGTCCCATCCGAGCTGAATGATTTGGACTCGTCCAGGCTGTCGCTGCTACACACTGAAAGGCTGGACGAGTCTGCCTTGCGCTTGCCAAAGTTGATGAGGAGCGTGAGGTCACCGTGCCGCTCAGTTTCCTCACCTGACCACAGTTCCAGAGCATTTTTATCCCCAGAGTCCTCAGGTCGGGCCAGACCCGAACCAGGAATCCTGGGACTCCTGCGCCTTGCCTCCCCCACCAGTTCTGCCTCATACACAGACACACGCTCCACACCATCCCCACGGGACTTTAAGCGGATTTTGGGTGATGGGATGTCCTGATCAGTCAGCTTTGGGAGTTTGAGTTTGGGGATAGACACAGTAAGGCCAGTCCGGATAGACTCGATAGCAGATCGTGTCTCTTTTCTGGGCTCGCGGCTGTTGTCATGCTCCCCGAGCCCATTCTGCATCAGCTGCTTGGGGCAGAAGGGCTTCACAGAACCATGAACTCTGGATGGGATTTTCATTACCTCCCCTTTCCCTTGTGGAGTGCTATAGGAGATCTTTATCACCGGGCTGTGAGGTACTACATCACCGCCCGGGAACTTCTCATCTTCCTTTCTCTCTTTTCGACAACGCTTGCTTTCATAGCATGGAGCCTCATCTCGTCTCTTGGTTTCCCTTGTGGCATCTCCGTCTTCCTTCCTGAGTCCTTTAGGTGGGGCCTCCTTGGCATGCTCCTCCCCTTGTGGTGCATTCTCCTTCCTGGAAGGCTTGGTCACAGCTGACCCATCTTTACTGTCCTCGTCGCTGGTGACGGTGTTCTTGCACTTCTCGCACAGCACCTGCCTAGGTCGCAGTCTAATGGTGCTAATGGTCATGCGGCCAGGCTCTCGAGACCTTCTCTTCTTTCTTTTGATTGGTCGGGGTGGAGGTTGAGGAACCCATTGACTGTACGTATGACGTACCCACATGGGCTGAGGAAAAGGAGCGCCCTCAAAGTAGGGAGGGTAGGTAGGCTGGCCTGGCTGTACTGGGATGGGTAAGGGGATGGCAGGAGGCTTGTCAGGCTCCGTGTTCTCATCCTTTGGTCGCTGGGCTGACTGAATGGCTGGCTTGGAGCATGGCTCCTCATTCATCACGTCAGATTCCTGTCTGGATATGAGAGGCTCTTCTGACTTTCCTACGACATCTGGCAGGCAGAACAACCCAGTCCTAGATGGAACAAAAGAGAAAGCCTATAAGGGCAGTGAAAAGGTTCTGAAAGCAGTGTGAAGAAATCACAGGCTCTCGGACAAGCTCAAATGTGTTTATAACTGCAGAGCTACAAATCTGACTAATGTATTCAACTGATTTAAAAGATTGTTTCAAATAAACACATTATGTAGTGTAGAGATGGTTACTAAACTAGTTCTCCACTTGAACCAGCTCCAACAGGAAAAAGAATAGTACTGCAAGTTGGAAATCTCATTTTGTTTAGTAGCAGTGATTTCCTACTCTGAAACACTGTGTCGCAACATGCAGAGAGTTACCTGTAGTCCCTGGAACTGAAATTCCAGGTAAAGCACTGGCAACTTTGATCTTGATAACACAGCACTACAAGTCTAAAAGCTTACAAGGTGCTTGAACTGAATCAAGTTACTAATCTGTCAGCAAGGCAGAATAAAAAAGGAAACTATTATGATCATTAAACCTGCATTGTGAGAACTGTTTGAAATATTCTATTTTAAACCTAATTATAAAATGCAGTACATTCATACTAATGGTTAGCTATTCATCTAACTGTCTTATGAAGGACAACAGTAAATCAAATTGAACTATGAAACACTGGGCCATTGTCTTTCTTGAAGAGAAGTCTGACCTCAGGTTTGTGCTGCAGTTCAGTCCAAAAATAAATTCACACGTCCTCTTTGTGAAGCACAGCACTGATGTGTGTAGGGCAGGAACTCAAGACCATTTTGTCACAATCAGTGAAGAGTGGCTGTAGTCAAGACAGCATACTCAGTGGCTCAACTCTGTCAGAGACAGCAGACAAAGAGGCCAAGAGGCCTGCCTCACAACAGCCCCCCTCCACTCTCACTGAACAAAAACAATCCCATCAGCCACCAGGGATGCAGCAAGGGAGAGCCTGGAGATTTGGTTGTTTTCACATCCTGCCTGATATTTGATTGTGTGGTGATTATTAATTAATCCCTAAAAGAAAAAGCTCCCCTCCCCTCATGCAGTCCTTTGAGACCTCTGATAAAAGAAATACCTGTCTAATGTGTCTTCAGAAAAAAAAGAAAAAAAAAAAGCCATAGGTACAGTTATTGCAGGCCTATACAAACATGTAGGCCACAATATTTTTCTAATACAACAGAACTTCTGCACGATCTGTTTTTTAATGACTTGACATTTGTGATATCTTTTGTGCCTATTCCATTCTAACATTCATGAAATATCAAATGAACAAAGCAATTATTTGGGAAAGGTTAGAACAGCCTGACCAGCCTGATGGGAAAGCTGTACAAATTGTCCTGGCCATGTAGAGGATAAGAGTTTCTGAGCAGCAGTGACTCAGCATCACTATGATTCAACCCATGCTGCTGACACAACAACAATTATCAAAATACAGGAAATGACAAATGATATAACAATGGGGAATGAGGAAATGAAAGAAGGTTTTTGCATTATAAAATATCTCTCCCAATAACACAGTACAAAGAAATGAAGCTATACCAGAACAAAAATCAGAGCAAACCGGATTAGACAGATAGTGAGATGGCCAAAACTTGCTTTGCACAATCACTGAATAGTGTGGGTTCACGATTGAACACAATGTTTCCTGGGGGAAAAAAATTCTAGACATAAATATTTTAAGATCAAATTTAATACATTCTTAAGGTCCTTAACAGTATGATTAAAAAGAGAAAACATGAAATTTGATCTGAATTACAGAGGCTATGAATAAGGGAATGTTTAACAGGGAACAGATTTAAAATCTTAGTGTCTTGGACCTTAACTGGACAACAAAACATTCATACATTTGCCACAACATTCTTTGAATTGGGTTGGGTGACATGGCAATATGATATTAATATATAACAGTATCAGTATCATGATACACTTTTGTGTATCGACTGTCATCAGATTTTGGTGCTTTAAGAAAACCATCAGTCACTGATATGCTGAATGTTAAATTAGGATTTCACCCTGTTTTGATCATTAAATAGGTCTATTCTGATGCCATATAAGAGGTGAATAAAAGTCATTTAGAATGATATGGCTCCACTGATTTAGTGACCCTAGGAAACAAAACATCATGATACATTTTGTGTATTGTAGTGTTACAACGTCATATCACGACCCACTATATAGAAAATATATTGGTTCAATCTACAACCTCAGAAGAACTTGCATAGCTTAAGAAGTTATTTTTTGCTAGAAAAAAACTTGTTTCTCTGGAAACTTTGTGTACCATACTTAAACGTATCTATCTATCCATTTACCTACCTATCAAAGTAAATAAGGCCAAGTATGAGAAGCAAAAAAATCATAGGCTTCTGATGTAGCTATAAATACGCAGAGTGGTTTTTAAAGGCTACTGTGATATAAAAAGCAAAGGCTAATTTGTATGACTACATGTATGATTTATTTAACCTTTATTTAAGCAAGGTAAGCACACTGAGACATAAACCTGGCCAAGTAGGTAGCACAATGATTACCACAAACAACATTCAGACACAGGACATAACACCACATACTGCAGCGCTGCAAAACAATGAAAACAATTTCACACTATCTATCCTATATCATATGTCCTGCTTAAAAATACACGTTACAGGTATATGTTAACTAGAAATATATGTTACAAGTTTAATAAAGGTCATTAGCACTGGTTTGGTCAGTGACACCCCACCTGTCTTTGTCTTGAGGAAAGATGGCCTTTCCAGCAGGTTCAACTTCTCTACTCTAATGACCCACTAAAAGAATAAGCAAAATTGCTTTACTGATTGTTCACAGTATCTACTATGTGTTAAGGGAAATGTGTCTAATATCCAACTGTGAAGCTTTTGGGTAACAGCCTGATAATAAGAAAGGGGAACACACACCGAAGGCAATCTGCTTCACATGTGACTGTGGACAAGTTCCTTGTGAAAAGTCGATTAAAAACGCCATGATATTAACCTCACGAAGAGAAGCTAAGCAATGCTGCATATAAAATACCTGGATACAACATGATAGACCTGGCTTTTATTCCACTTCATCTGAATGAGAGCAATTTCAGCTAGCAGCCACAAGCTATAACAATGAGAGATTATCCTACCCTGGACAATAAGCAAGAATAAACACAAATATCTGTTGATATACATGAAGTCGAGAGCGCGTTCACAACCACACAGTGTAAACAATATACATTATGTGAACGCAGCATTATCTGATTATTAGCTCCACATATTTTACAGGGCTAAGTGGCTAACCTTAGCTGGCAGGTAATGTTACTGAATGGACCTTTTTTTTTTTTTTTTTTTTAAATCATATTCGACCCTGACAAAATTTAGATATGTAGGATAAAATTCTGTTGGTGCATATATTTGTATGAGACATGAACTATGTGTGGAATAACATTTTGCTGTGCTAAAGTCTCCCTTGGCTTTGGATAAATAGGGGGCCTGCTTGTCTTTGCCTGGCCTCTTCTTGATGGATAGCGTTTGCTTAGTTAGCCAAATTAGCTTAGCTTAGCTTATGGCCTTATCAAAGCAAAAATAATAATAGTAATAATGAAACACACTCACTTTTTGTTGCAATCGAGCAAAATCCCGGTGTAGCTCCTATCTCGGTAAGTGAGCGTCACCACCAGTGTGTCATTCACTATCTGTTCGATGGTGACCGGAATCCGGGAGCCGGCCCGCAGCTCCTCGGCCGCGGCCTCCATGTTTCCTGGCTGAAGTGTCCGGCTTGGCGCTGCTCGTTCCCGGGCGCCGGAGCCGCGCGCGTCGGCCTCAGATCCTCGCTCCTTCTGCTAGCGAGCACGGGAGGCTACACAGGGCCACGGAATGACGCCATCAACCCACCGGCGCAATTACAGCCGCGCGGCCAGCCGTGACATCACAAAGAGGCGAGAGAGGAATCCGTGAGCGCGCGATCCTCCGCTTCAGCTCGCGTTTCCTTCTCATCCAGGTTTCCGCGTTTTGGGAAGATGTTAACACTCTAGAGATCACCATGCATTTAAGATCGGCTTTGCCAGCGTACCCCTTCCCGTCAACGACATACAGCAGCTTTATCCACTGATCAATAGCACTAGTTATTTATTTGCTAATAACTTATTCTGACACATGGATTATGAGATAAGCATAAGATCATCATTTCAAAGATGTTGCTTTAAATTTGGACCTATAGATAATCTATTGATAAATTTTATGAATTGTGTGATTAAATCACACAGATGAAATTACAGGCGTCTGTCAGGTTACAATACAAAAACCAACTCAATAACATATAAAAGCCTGTGTCATATTCAGCCTTGTCTCAATTGAGTTTAAAACTGATTTGATCACACGCTTTATATGATAGTTTGTTTGTTTGTTTGTTTTTTCCAACATCAGTCCAGTAGGCCCTAAGCATAAAATGGCTGACTCCTGAAGCACTGATTGAAGACGACAGTGAACACACATGAGAACCGCGCCACCGTATGGTCAAACTCAACATCTTTATCAAGACTGGAACAGGAATGAAGCAGCCAGTGCACTCCCACTCTTACACAGTGCACTGTGGTGGCCTGTAATACCACAGCCTGGACAGGTGCTAGCAGGTTATTTATCATACAGTGTGGGCCGAGTCTTGTTATTTATCATAAGCAATTTCCCCAGTGAAGGCACTCAAACGATACTCCAGATCTTTTGCTCGTCTCCTTTCTGCAAGCTCCATCTGCAGCTGTTTTACCTTGCACAGAGAAAAAGAAAAGTCAGTATCATTCCAGTAGTTTCTTTCCTTATACCTTTACATCTCCTTTCCATTTCAAAATGTAAGAATACAAACTCACAATGCAGTTTCAGGGTTAGTTTTCACTGCATATAGAAAGTCAGTGTTTAGTTTGCCAGCTTGAGAGAAACTCCCCTGGTGGTAGTTGATATTAATCAATTCAAACTTGTCACATTTTAACCTATCATACCAGCTATCAATGCATATTTCATAATGAAAAGACATGTATATATACTGACCTAGCGTGCACACACAGACATCACAAACATGTACTCATAAAGATGACTGTGCCTTTTGTATTCAGCTGCAGAGGTATTTACACTTCTTCATTATTTGCACACATTGAGGGCGCAGCTCCCCTAATGGTTAAACTCTATAATACGATTGTCCTTACTAAAATATATGTAATGAGTTTTGATGTCTGCATTTAACCTAATTTGTAAATATGAATCAGAATGCGCAGACGTGGACCTTTTTCAGCTCATTAGTCCATTAACTGAGTAATAGGTGCTTTTGTGTACACGAAGCACTATGAAGCACTGATGTAGATGCAGAGCCTTATTGCTCTGATAAATTTGATAAATTATGATTTCATTAAACAAAACAGCACATCCATTACTTTCTATATATACTTACGTAATGTCACTTTCAGTAAAAACGAAGGATTGCAAAAGACAAACCTATTGGACAATCCTTTCTTCTCTTGAAGAACATTTTGTTTTATTTCTGTTTTTTTTTTTTAGGTTTCTGAAAAGAGAATTTTTATTGCAGCCATCTCAATTACACTCAAAGCACAAACAGTTATATACTATAAACAGTTTAAATGGCTCAAGTGCCAATTTTTCCATACACCATTCTGTGTACTCGCATCTGCGCTTGTTTCTATGCAACGTTGATAAATAAGGGCCATTATCTGTGTTTTCTGTCTCCCTTTTTGTGTGCCTATGTTTGAAAAACTCTTAGATCAGTTCTTCACCTCCTCCATCTCCTGAGCCGCTGCCTTTGCCTCCTCCGCAGATGAGCCTCGGGGTCTTCTGCGTCTCTGCTGCATCATCTTAACATGAGTCCTGATGCGGTGCTCAAGCTCTCGGTCCCTTGCCTCCCTTAGGACACAAACACAACAGACAACAACATAAATGAACACACACCTCACTGACTGCTCATCTTGGAGTGGAGGAATTAACGTGATTAACATGGTAAGCTAATTTAGTGAATTAGTTCTCTTCATTACTTGAATAGGTTCATTTCAGTGAGTTCTTTTCAAGTTCATTTAAGCTCTAAAGCAGCCTAAATTAAAATGGCCAACTCGTTTAATCAATCCAAAAGTGTCTGCATGTGCCAACCATGACCACTAGAGGTCAGTATTGTAAATCGTTTGCTGTCCATGGTTCTACCAATGAGAACCATGTATAACTATGCAAGTGAAAATGGCAACTGCTGTGTTAGACACTAGAAATAATGTCTACTTAAAGTTTTTACTAGAAAGTCCGACTTTTAAAGACACATCTCAACTGCATACAATCTGTTTTTCAGTAGCATACAGTGTAGTTTCAGTGGCGGAGGGCGTTAGGTATTACCCATTATGTATTGTGAACATACAGTAGTAGTTTTAACTATGAATGTACTAATTCCTTTTTTTTTTTTTTTTTTTCATTTTTTGACTTGGTAATATCAGCTCTAGTGTCATCTGATGTCTTATACTGATATGATACTGAGTTTTTGACTTGAAAAATTGCAAGAGCTCTATGAGGCTGTGAGGACGCCCTGTTTACCAAATATTTTTGCCAATATGTTTGTCAAAATTCAGCTAGTTGCTTTCCAACTGTAACATTAAAATCATTGTCTGAATACACAACAGTGCAAAGTGCCATTCTCAATACATTCTTTCTGATGTGGTATTTATAGTACACTATGCAGTGGTCTACTCTATCACACGCTTGCATATGAAATACATCCTTAGTACCTGGCCTCCTCTGTTTCCTTGTGTGTTCTTAATGACGTCTGTTGAGTGTTATGGGCTTCACTGTGTGAGTCGTCATTCAGAGCCTCGCCAGTGTCGTTAGGATTATTGGAGGATTCAGCAGCATTCTTCAGACACTACACAAACAAGAAGCAGTTATTTCATTCCTTTTTCTTTTATACTCAAATGACACTCATTAACAACAACATCATTTGGAGAAGTAAAAGAAATATATCAGTCAAATTCAAGATGGTATATACTCCTCATAATACAGGATTTGTCCAGCTATATACACAAAGATTAAGACTGGAAAAAAAACATTTGAGGTGATTTGCAGTCGGTTTATGAGGTGTTTCAGTTTCCTATGAGAGGGGTTTGGTTGCTTGTACTTAAATGGGGCCCAATATTTTGTCATTTTCCCAGATACACACACACACACCCAATCCAAATAATCAGCTATTTTCGTGTGAGATTACCAGCTGAACAGGGGCTGCATCAAGATGGGTGTCTGACTGCTGGAGGAAAACTGACTCTGAACCCTTGCTAGCTAACACTGCGACTATCCAGGACGGAGCTGTGAGGACAAGTACTGCGACCTTATCTTTTTCAGAGTCTTTGCAGAGAAAATAAAAAAGAGCACTGCAGACACTGCTTCATTACACCCTGTACTAAAAAAATCCATCTTCACCGTTAGCTGAACATTCAGTGAGGGCTGTAGGAGAGACCATCTTCCTGTTTATTGTCCTTCTGTACCTTATAATATGATAACAGAAAAGAACGTTCTACCTCTTCTTTCCGATGTCTCTCACTCCTGTCCTGCTTGTGTTCCAGTATTTTCCTCTCCTGCATGATCTTGGCCTGGTTTCTCCACTCCTGCAACAGCTCCTCATTTCTGAGACACACACCCCAGAGAGGTGAGAAGTTATTTATATAAGAAATGTTCTTTTTTATTATTTAAAAATAATTTACAGGCATTTAAAGCATTTCAATTATATGTATATATATATATATACACATATGTGTGTGTATCACCTATCACCTGTGTGTTTTATGTATTTAGGAGTTTTAAGAGTTTTTGCGGTTTTATTTTGCTGCAGTGTTTATTTACATATCTCCGAACAGCTTTGTTAGGCAGAATTTTAAGGTCTCTCTTTGTTGTGCTTAATCATATTTGTTATTATATAGTTTTGCATTTCTAACACTGCTACAGATTAGTCAAGTAAGACCAGATGAATCGATGCTATTAGCTAAAAGCTCTCTTTCTGCCAAAATGAGATATAGCAAGGGCTTGGGCTTAAGTCTCCACTGGACTGAAACCAGCTCTCATTTGTCAGTAACATCACTGTGTCTGGAGCATGAGTTGATTCTACTTAAGTTTCAGTACGCAAACTTGAATTCTATAGGAAAACTTTGTTGTATAACTTACTCGTCATAATTGTTATCAAGCAACTGCTGCAAGGTGGATTTTGTAATGAGTTTGTTTCTATACTGGTAATAATCATATCATTTTAAACATAATGTAGGTAAACTGTGATTCACATTATTGCCATATAATTGACCTGTGTTGCTACTTTGTTTTGGATTCTTGTGTATATTTCTCTTGCTCTGCCCCCAGATGGAATAAATCTGCTTGGCTCTGTCCCTTTTCCTTAAAAGAGGAGCTTGGGTTGGTTGAGGGTAAGGGGAAGACTTGCCAGAGTTTTCACTGTAATTGCAGTTCACTTCATAGCCTCTTAGAGGGCTCTAAAAATTACAAACTGCTCCTTTAAAAATAAGGAATATTTTCAGACATACTTCCTTTTTTGTTCTAGTAAGGCTTGTTTCTCCTTCAACTCCCTCATAGCAGCCAATCTTCTCTCCGCTGATCCCTTCCAGGTCTGTACATCAGATGGAGGAAGCTCTGGGAATATCCCTCTTGTTAACTCTTGGGCCCTGTGATGTAGCCATTATATATTTTGAAGACTTACTTTATTGTCATTCAGTACAGTGGTTTACTCTCCACTCTGTTATTCTCATTTATTAAATCAAAGGCCTGCCTTTTCATGAAACTTTCAACTAATATACATTCAGATACCTATTGATGGATGGGGGATGAGTTCTGTGAGATCTGTCGCCCTCTGCTGCTCCTAGGTGGTGTTGCGGCGAAATGACCGGTGTGATGTGCCCAAGATCTGCCCTGTCCATCTGGATCATTTGCTGCCTGAGCTCCTTGAAGCGCTGGATCTCCTTGTCATCCACCTCAGACAGATCCAGGCTAGACTGGAGAACCTCAGACAGCGGCAACTTCTCCACAGCAGGCATGTCTAAAGCTGAGGACCAGCAGGAGTGAGTTTTTATATATAAATGCATGCAGCCACAAAGAGAGTACTGGCATAGCATGACCTCTGAGGTCACCGGAGAGCAGAAGCCTGTTTGCTGTAGCTAAAACGTGAAATGAAAGGCAATCTATTGTACTGTAACTCTTTTAGGAATTCATTACAGTAAACAAGCGGGCAAGATGACATTCGGTAATACAATAAGAAAAGAAGATATCGAGCTGCAGGAAGTTGTAAATCAATTACAGTTACAGTATAACAGCATCACAGGTTTCTGGACAAACAAGCAATTTTCAATCCAAACTGATTTCAACATGTTTTCTCTGTAACATAGTTTAGGAGTGTATTTAGCACGTGCAGCCCCAGAGACGGATACAGGGCAGTGCCAGAGGTTATCCATCATTTTCATCCAGCTAAAAATATTACAGGGTCGCACTGTGCCATGAGCCAGTTGAGCCACACGCGTCGTCTCCAAGGGAACAGAAGTCACACTGCTGAAGCAGAACCAGGGCAGGAAGCTATTTTTGAAGCAGGCCATCCTTTTTATGCAAAGCCACAGATGGTGAGGGATAACACACACACACTCAAACACACACATACGCAGACATTTATATACATAAACATATGCAAGCACACACACGCACACACAGGTAAGGAAATGCTTGCATTGATTTTGCTGGCGTACAGACCTGTGTGTGTGCTGTGCACACTGAGGGGCCGCTGAGCCACGGCTGTGCGACGCAGGAACTGCAGGATGTGTGTGAGACCCTGCTGCAGCACTTCCTGTGGCGGGAACGAGACGGGACAGTTCCTCAGGCTCAGAGCTCGTAGTGTGATCATATTACCTGCCAGGAAAAGACAGCAAGGAAGGAGTTGAAGGAGCAATTGAATTCCAAACCATCTCAGGACCAGTCTAGAAGTTAATGGGCAACTTATTTAGCAAGAAGCTTTTATATTATGAGTGCTGCTCTTGTGAAGGATGACCATTCTGTAGACATTATTTCCTGTCAGTGATGGTCTAAAGGGAGTTGGACATGATAAAGAGCGGAAATAGACGTGGGCACCAACTTTCCCGCAATGAGTAAGCTGTCGATTTTCATTCTGTTTGAGTATTAGTTTTAGTAGCTGTCATGAATCCTGAATTCTCAATAAGAGATTCGGTATGATTTCTCTGATTGTGTGCTCACAGAGTATGTAAGAATAAATCCTCCTGTTGTGACTGTAAGTTTCATTTCACAAACATAAAAGGCTCACCTTTTACAAATTATAAATTCTTATTCAATAGCCATGACTCCAGGGTATAATCTAATAATAATAATAATATAATGCAATTTTAATCATTTGGTACACTGCTGGGAAAAAAATAGATTACCTTGATAAAGAAAAGTCATAGTACCATGTGATCTTAGAACGTACCTAACTCTACTGGAAGTTCTGTAATAGGGTTCCCCTCCAGCAGCAACGTTTTCAAGCATCTGAAGAGATCGAAGGACAATATGATGACTGTGGTTAAGGTAGCAGCAGAATAAACACATTCAAGGTTTCTCCAGTCAGTACTAAATCAGGTATGCTAAATGGTGTGTCCAAGCTGTTTTTGCTGTACCTGTGCTGACCGATATCAGCAGGAAGACACGTGAGCTGGTTATTTCTCAGGTCCAGCCAAAGCAAATATGGCAGCCTGCTGAACAGATTGTCTGGGAGACTGGACAACTCATTTCCTTCAAGATACAAATTCTTGAAAGGAAGTGAAAAAGAAAGTGTAAGTGTAAGACAGTGCAATACCATGGTAAGTTCATGTAGCTCTCTAGCAGGGGTGTCAAACTCATTTTTGGTAACAGGCCATGTTACATCATGTAGTCAAATGTCAACTGGGCCAACCAAGAAATTCAGACCAATAACACATTATCATCTCCTTTTAAATTTGATCATTTATCAGGATTTACTTTCTGCATGCATAAACTGATATAGTTTGTGAACATATATTACCTATAAGACATCAAGATATATCAGAACATATATCACCTATAAGACAATTCAATTCTTTACCAAAAAGTATATATTGTGTATAGTTTATATATACATTAAGGTCCAAAAGTCCACACTCTGAAAATCTGTTTTTTTGTTGTTGTTTTTTTTAATTTAAAACTGGAAATAACTGGAATTTACAATTAACAAAGAAATTAAATGTTCAATATTCTGACTATTTATTATTCAAGATGCTGTACAATTTCTAGGTCTCAATTTAAATGTAAACAAATTTGTGATATTGACCATCGTAACGCCTTTGTGCAGAAAGTTAGCTTTCTTCCGTGAGTCTTATCTGTTCTACTGAAGCATGAGTTCAGACGACCCTCTGATGGATTTGAGCTAATGTGGATCATAAGGTTTGTGTGGAGTCCATATCAACTCAAACATAGACTGTCAATAAAGCAAATGGGGGACATACCAAAAAAAAATAAAAATAAAAAATATTGTACTTTTCAGTGAAGTTGTTAATGATAATATAATTTCTAATGGAAAAAAAACTATTTGTATTAAATTAGAAAAGAATGCAAAACAGAAGCATTCTCACTAGTGGTGTCAGACTTTTGGGCTGTACTGTATGTATAAAACCCTTAACCTCTAAATTAGTTCTTCTGGCAAGAAACATGGATACAGCTTGCTAACGAAGAATTACATATCATTAGTGCATTTTGTCAGTAGTTGATTTCAGGGGTGGACTTAGCACTAAGCAAAGGTAGGCAACCGCCTTGGGGTCCCAGAAGCCAAGGGCCCCCTAAATTTGCAAATGATATATATTTTTAAATTATTAATGCTAAATAACGGGCCCCATTCCTATATTTTTTTCCTAGGGCCCCTAATCACTAAATCCACCCCTGGCTGAGTTTATGGTCCTGCTTTGTTTTGCTCCATTACAAGTAACAGATATCAACTCTCTTTTTTCTAAACTTTCAATTCAATTACAGTCCATAAAATAATTTTAATTTAGAACATGGATTCTAGATTAATTTGTTTTGCGATCCTGGCCTGCAGGTGGTATGATTAAAGACTGATTATAACTGTATGAATCTAAGTGTGTAAACCCAAAGACACTAGCAGCAATGATATGTAAGCATGATAAACATACTCATAATTAAATCAGTGTAATTCATAACACAGTGCTGTGTCCTTGTGTACCTTGAGCAGGGTGTACTTGCACACATAATCTGGTATGACCTTCAGCTTCTGTCTGCTTAGATAAAGGATGTCGGATGAGTCATGATGCATTTGATGCTCTGAAGAATCATCACCTCGACGCACAGAGGCTCGGCTCGGAGATTTCAGAGCATTCTCACTGCAGTCAAGACTCAAGTGGAGATCACTCAGGTCCTCTTCCAGAGCTGTCATTATTCAGCCTTATATAATGTGCTAACTTTCCATGCCCGTGCTGATAAAGACACAACTTTGCAGCGGAGTGAATTATAGTTATTTAGACAGGACTTTTGCAAGTTAACCTAGCTAACTAATTAGCCTAGCAACTTATATCATGCTGCAATAATAAGGTTCTGTTTTTCTACTGATTCGAAGCGCTGAGGGGAATTTATAGTCGCCATTCAAACCTTAAAGCCAGACTTAAAAGCCAAAAGCCTGCTTTCACATGTATTCCTTTTCATAACGCGCGTTTCCTGCCCTTTTGTGATGTTGTGAAGTGTTGCTATGGTAACGTGCCAAGAAAGTGAAAGAAAAACTACGGCGTGCGGAAGAAGCCAAAAAAGGTCAGTCTAGTGTTTTGCGTTTTCACGACGACGGCCGAACGAATGTACACCAGAGTTACACACAGTTATTAATAATATATTCCAGTGGAGTCTCAGTTAAATGGCGTAACCACGAATAACTGTTCTTTAACAACTTTGATATAATCATAAATCATATAATATTTGTTCATCTGAGCCATTAGACATTTTTCCTCCTCAACTTTCCTCCCAGAGAACCCATACTAGTTACAATGTGTTTAATTTATATATATATATATATATATATATATATATATATATATTGCTTCATCATATTTCTTACATATATATATATATATATATATATATATATATATATATATATATATATATATACATATGTATATGTATGTATGTATGCAAGCAATATGATAAGCTTCATTATTATAATTAATAATTTATAATAATATTTAATTTATAATAATTTATATAATAGTTATATAAAATATATATATTCTACCCTATCTGAACCTTGTTAGGATACCCATAGAAATCCATATGAACAAAATGTAACTGAAGCATGTTCCCATTTATATGTTGCTTTTTTAAATTCACATGAGTGTTTAGGAAGTAGTCATACTGTTTCCTTCCTTCCTTCCTTCATGTTTCACTGGGATGTCATAGTTAATTATGAATATGGGGAAGATTAAAAAATTGCACACAGACTGTAAATATATAAATTAGGCAAGGGCTATAAAAATACCTGCATGCCTTAAAAATGCCCATATTCACTGTTAGGGCAATAATTAAGAAGTTTAAAACAAACAGCTGTGTAATGAATGTGTAATGGGAAGATGGCACAAAGGTATTGTGTATCCCTTGCACAGTGAATTAGGAGATGGATTAGAGAGGCAAAGAATTTCTCAGAGGGTCACAGTTGGAGCTTTGAAGATGATAGTAGCATTTTGGGTCTCCAAATCTACAATTAGATGCCACCTCCATGCAAGTGTACCTTTTCTTTTATCTTGCCACATATATAATCATCTGGAGTTTGCTAGACATAACTGGAATTTTGACTGGAACTGAGTTTTACAGTCAGATGAGACAAAAAATAGCATTTTGGCAACAAACTCTCAAGGTGAGTTTGATGTAACAAGAAGGATGGTTAAAAGAAAAGAACCTAATCCTCACTGTTACATATATTGAAGGATCTGTGATGTTGTGGGGCTGTTTTTCCTTCAAATGTCCTTGGAACCTTGTTAGGATACATGACAGGATACATGATTTTAAATGAAAATCTGACTGCCTCTGGCAAGAAGCTATTAATGGGTCTTCCAGTAGGACAATGATCCAAAACATAAGCCCAAATCCAAACAAAAAAATTGTTCAATGACCACAGAACCAAGCTTTTGATGTGATCATCCCAGTCTCTTGACATTGAAGACCTGTGGGGTGAGCTGAAGATGACCTAGTGTATAGGAGAAGATTCTGGGCTATTATGTTGGCAAAAGGAAGTTGCACAAAATACTAGATGCAGGACTGCCAATCATTGGAAATCATGTGGTTTTGTTAAAACATATATTCTGGATAAGTTTTTCTTCTTTAATTTACTTCAGTTAAAGATTTACTGAAGATGAATGTATTAAGGTTAGACTTCTTTCATACTGTCTATGTGAAATTAACACATTTATTTCACAAACCTTTTACCCATCTCTAGCAAGTATGCCAATAATTTTGTATAACAATAGTAGTAGATATTGATCTCCACCTTCATTGGGTCATTTCAAAAATAATGTGCAGACTGCTCCTTGAACCGTGGTGTTAAGTGGCTTAAAAAAACCTGACATTTTTACTTAATTAATAGCCCTGAGGTTCTCAAACATACTGAGGATCCCCTCAGTACAGATTTGCTTTATGAACATAATATGAACAACAATTCAAATATTCAAATATTATTATTATATTTTTAAATTCTGTTTTATTTCTGAACTTTTTACAGACACATATGCTATTAGCTTATTATTATATGACTACTTACTTGGGTATTGAGTTTTAGATTACCCATTCAATTCAAGTGTCCAGTCAAACATGCTGAGTACTCTGGGTATTTTCACATATACTAGTTTTTAAATGAATCATACTCACTCCAGTTAAAGTGGACCTGAAAGGGGACTAGCTGCAAATGAAATCAGGGTTTTTGGTATTCAAAATATAAGCAGAGTCAAAAGAGTACTTGGTTCTCTTTCTGAACATTTTAGAATTGATGAGATCTCAGACCACTTCTTGTTCACCACAACTCCTTTACAATAGTGTAGTAGCTGTGTAGCACTGAATTATGCATAGTGTCATTCAAAACGGTTGCTTTACATGATGCTGTCATTTGGCTGTGGATGAAAAAGAGAGAGAGCAAAACAGAATTGAAGTGAAATGCCAGAATCATCTGGGGAAAAAAAGAAGCAATAAAGATTTTTTTATGCTGAACTATGAAAACCAATTCATCCTTCATGCCACAGAGCTACTGACTTTTTATGTGAGTCATGAGAGTGATTGGCATAGACCAAACACACACATACAACACATATATTACAGATTTACTATAGAAATATACAGTTACTATTGTTCCAGTCACTGGCACTTTATTATTACTATTACTGCTGCCTAACTACTTAAGCTCACGCCATAATTGCCAGTGCCACCGTTCCTCTATTAGCCTATTCTACCTAACAATTTACTGTGTGACCCTGTGAAAAGCCATCTGAGTATTTTCTTTTTTTTATTTTTGTTAGGTGATATAAAGCTGGAACTATGTACAAAAGTGCCAAAGATTTGTAGACACCTGACTATCACACCCATATGAGGTTCTTCCCCAAACTGTTGCCACAAAGTTTGAAGCACACAATTGTCTACAATGTCTTTGTATTCTGTAGCAGTAAGATTCCCTTCACTGGAACTAAGGGGCCCAAACCTGACAATGACAATGTCCCTGTGCACAAAGAGAGGTCCATAAAGACATGGTTTGCCAAAGTTGGAGTGGAAGAAATCAAGTGGCCTGCACAGAGCCCTGACCTCAACCCCACTGAACACCTTTGGGATGAATTGGAACACTGACTGCACCCCAGGCCTCCTCACCTGACATTAGTGTCCGACCTCACTAATGCTATTGTGACTGAATGAACACAAGATTCTACAGCCACGTTCCAAAATCTAGTGGAAAGCCTTCCCAGAAGAGTGGAGGTTATTATAACAGCAAAAGGGGACTAAATCTATAAGGAGATATTTAATAAGCATATGGGTGTGATTGGTCAGGTATATATATATATATGGTGTATGTACAGCAACCCACAAGTTCTATATCCATAAAGCAAATGCATAAATCAGTAGGCAGAAGGCATCCATCCTTCTCCAGTGAAGTTGAGTTAATGAAAGAGACCAAGTATGGAAAACATGCTATAAGAATTCCTTATGTAATGGTAACTGTAACACTTTATTTTAAGGAACACATATTAGGGGTAATTAACGTCTTGTTCCTTGTTCAATAAAGCCTAAATTAGATACTTTAAATGGTTTATTCACTATGAGTTAGACTTTATTCATCATAATTCATAATTGGGGATGTTTTATTTAAAAATGGCTAATAAACACATTTTTAGTTGTGATAAATTATTAAATGCCCATGTTATGCAAATTGTTGGGCATGAATTAATCATCTAAATTCACGTCATATTAGTGCATAATGGGCAAAATGCTATACCCGTAGGCTCTATGTGGTGTCAGGTGACTTCTTCAGACATCTGAAAGTGCTAATAAAATTCAAATACTTTTTAGGTAATGCTGTATATTGTTTTTTTTTTCTTCAGAGATAAGGCAATTGTTATTTCATAAACCATATACCATAATAGTATATATATAATATACAAACCTATTTTGCTGCCATAAAGACATGAAATGATCTTGATTTTAGACTATAGGATGCAAGATTGTCTTTTTGAAAACTTGTTCATTGTTTTTTTTTTTTTTTCTAAAACTCCACTTTAGAATATAGAACACAGTGTAGTATTAGTGATTTATTCAGTTTTTATAAGCTCCTAAAGTCATCTGCATGTCACTTGATGCTATATGGAATCTACAGGTATAACATGTTACCAGTTATAGACTAATAAGAGATGAATTTAGAAGATTAATTCATGCACAATAATTTACATAACAGGGCTTTAATAAAACATTTTTTGCTTATTATCACAACTAACAATGCATTTATTAGACATTTTCACATATCAGTTCACCAGTTATGAACCAGTACAAGTGTTGATGAATAAAGTCTAATTCATAGTGGATGAACCATTTACAGGTGTTTAATTTGAGGTTTATTGAACAAAGAATAAGACCCTAATTAACCCATAATATGTGTTCCTTAAAATAAAGTGTTACTGGAGTAACTTACATTTGTGTGTACTTGTGTGGCTTCATGGAAAAAAAATATTCAGTGGTTCAGTAAATATGACATAAACAAAGCTGTGATTTTTACAGAAAAAAAGGAAATTATTCAAATTACATAAATGCTTAACATACTGAATTAATTCATGTAAATATGTGGCTAAAACCCAAAGTGTATGTTTTACTTCCTTCCTTCCATCCATCCATCTTCTGTACCACTTATCCTACACAGGAGCCTATCCCAGGGAACTCGGGGCACAAGCCGGGGGACACCCTGGATGAGGTGCCAACGCAGGGCACAATCACACATACACACACACCCCCATTCGCACACTACGGACAATTTAGAGACGCCAATCAGCCTTGCATGTCTTTGGACTGGTGGAGGAAACTGGTGTACCCAGAGGAAACCCCCGAAGCACGGGGAGAACATGCAAACTCCGTGCACTTGAACTCCCTGGAATTGAACCCCTAACCCCAGAGGTGCAAGGCAAACATGCTATCACTAAGTCATCATGCCCCCCGACTTTACTGGGTTAATGTTTAATTTTGTAATGTGTAATGTTTACTGAAGTAATGTTGAACCAATGGCACACTAAAGAAAGGGCATGGTTTTTGAACTCGATTTGCACATATGCACACATATATATTTAAACCGATTTAATTCTAGAGTTATAGATGGGTTGTTTTCAATATTTCTTGTTTTGTGTCAGCTTTAAGGCCTAAGGCTATTGTATTATGAAATATTTTGAATATTTAGAAATGACCCTGATGCTCTTATTCATAAAGTCCTGGTTACACAATTAGTACTTTTTGACTACACATTTATAGAAGGGAAATTATTTACAATCGTACTATTCAGTGACACCCAGATGAGGATGGGTTCCCTTTTGAGTCTGGTTCCTCTCAAGGTTTCTTCCTCATGTTGTCTCAGGGAGTTTTTCTTTGTCACCATTGCCTCTGGCTTGCTCATTGGGTATAAATCTATAAATTTAAACTTTATATCTGGAATTTATATATTTCCGTAAAACTGCTTTGTGACAATGTCCATTGTTAAAAGCGCTATACAAATAAAACTGAATTTGAATTGAATCAAATTTCCATAAAGTTTTCTTGGTTCACCCTCTTTGTGTTTCTCAGTCAGCTGTATGGTGTGTACGTACACACAACTTAGTTAATTGATCATCTTGGGTTTTGCTAGTTGAGATTTTATGAAGGCTGATGTCAATGCATTTACTCATTGACGTGCAACTTCTGGTTGGAAACATTAAAGGTGTTTGTAACCATTAAGTAGTAATGATGATATTTAAATGATGTGTACTTTTAAAGTGGTTTATAACTCAAATTTGAGTAAAATGTACTTGTAAAACAAGAAATTTGCTAGTTAAATTTACTTAAATTTCTTTAGGAGAATAATACTTGGTGCCATGTAAACTAAGCATTAAATATGCTTAGTTAAATTTATTAAGATTTATTTGTGTGGAAATTGTTACTGCACCTTTCTTGAGTAAATTTCACTCCAATATTTTTTTCAGTGTTGTGATTTGCTGACAAGCTGACTATGGTTCCTGGACCCCCGGGAGTCTAGAGGATCACTGGTGTAGCTAATAACTACTGAGCCATTGATGCCCATTGAAGAAAAAAAAAATTCACAGGTTTTCATAGGACCATTTCATATTTTAGATGTAGCAAATTGGACTGTGTTAAAATAAGAAAGAAAATACGAAAGTTTTACGAAATGATGAGTTGATACAGTTGAGATCATAAGTTTACAGACATCTTGCAGAACCTGCAAAATGTTAATAATTTAAAAAATTAAGAGGGATCATAAAAATTGCATTCTGTTTTTTTTATTTAGTACTGCCCTGAATAAGCTATTTCATATAACGGATGTTTACATATAGTCCACAAGACACAATAATAGCTGAATTTACATAAATTAACCAGTTCAATAGTTTACATACGCTTGATTCTTAACGCTGTTTGTTGTTACCTGGATGATCACCTACTGTTTTTATGTTTTGTGATAGCTGTTCATGAGTCTTTTGTTGACCCTTTTCCAACAGCGGCTATATGATGTTGAGATCCATCTTTTCACACTTAGGACAACTGAGGGACTTATACACAGCTATTACAAAAGGTGCAAACATTCACTGATGCTCAAGAAGACAACACACTGAGCCAGGGGGGTGTAAAATTTTAAACAAGATGATCAGTGTAAATTGTTATAATTTTGTTTAAAGATCTTTTTTTTTTTCATTTAGTACTTCCCTTCAGAAGCTATATAAGATATTTACATGTTTCGCAGAAGACAATAACAATTTACACTGAGCATCCTGTTCAAAATTTTACACCCCCCTGGCTCTTAATGTATTGTTTTGCCTTCTTGAACATCAGTGAATGTTTGCACCTTTTGTAATAGTTGTGTATGAGTCCTTCAGTTGTCCTCAGTGCGAAAAGATGGATCTCAACATCATATAGCCGCTGTTGGAAAGGGGTCAAATATGCAGAAGATGCCGGAAAACCAAATAATGTGCAGGATCTGGAGGATTTTTCTGAAGAGCAGTGGGCAGTTTAACTGCACAGGACAAATAAAGGACTCTTGAACAGCTATCACAAAACATAAAAACAGTCATTGATCATCCAGGTAACAACACAGTGTTAAGACTTAAGCGTATGTAAACTTTTGAACTGGTTCATTTGTGTAAATTCAGATATGATTGTGTCTTGTGGACTGTAAACATCTGTCATGTGAAATAGCTTATTCAGGGCAGTACTAAATAAAAACAAAATGCAATTTTTAGGATCTCTCTTATTTTTATTAGAATTTTTTATTATTATTATGAGCATTTTGCAGATTCTACAAGGCATGTGTAAACTTCTGACCACTACTGTATGTCAGATAATGAGAAGGTCTGTTTTCCTTTGTTCCAGTGGCGGAAGTGGGACTGTAATAGGTTGAAGTGGCTGGAGCAGTAGAGGAGGGGCTGAGAGAGAGAGAGAGAGAGAGAGACAGAGACAGAGAGAGAGAGAGAGTGGATGAGAGGAGAAGAGCTTCAGAGATCACCACTCAGAGAAAGCAGTTCACACCGAGCTCTACACTTCACTTCCATTCTGCTCGCTCTTTCCTTCTCGCTGCTCGTCTTTCTGTCTTTCTGTCAGTTCGTTTCTTCACAAACTCGGGAGCAGGGCGTTATTTCCGCTCGTGGAGAAGAGATGCTCGAGCTCGGACTGTAAAGCGCTGTTTAGTTCCGCACCGCGCGAGGAATGCCATCTGAGCCTCAATGTTTCACTGGGCCAAGTGGAAGAAGAGGATGGGCGCGAATAGCTCCTCTAAGAGACCGGTCTTCGACGAGAAAGAGGACGGTGAGTAGTAGCTCTATCGCCTGAACTCCTACATCCAACACCCCCGACGCGTTTGAGCACGCACGTGCACTCTCTGGAGTTGCCCACCTTGGGTTGGGAGGTCTCCTTCACTTCTGCAAGGCGAATGATTGAATAAGACATCTAATTAACATGCAAGATGCATTTTACACATTGCTTCACACGTCTTCCTTAAAATATAGCCCTTTTCACACATTGCAGAATGTTAGAAATTACTTAAAGCATGCAACACATTACAGGACTTTTCAAGTAACACATACAGATTGTTCCAACTTTAGTCCAGAAAAGATCATTCAAGCTACTAATGTTGAGCCATATGTCTACTGTCTCCTTCCTAAAGATTATTTACATTGCCTTACACTGCACACCGCCTTATAGCATGGTAAAAAAAAAAAACATTCATGATTTATCCTCCAATATCTCTCCAACCGTGTCTAACTGCCTATTTGAGCTGTATTGCATTCTTTTCATATGCATAGCTTATGCTGCATAGCATGAATTATTAGGCAGCTAACTGATTAATTAAGGGGGATTAGTTAAATCTGTCAAAACAGAGCCACTTGAAGAGCTGAAGCTTCATAATGCTGAAAAAGAATATTTGAGCGTTGATTGATTTGAGTGCTTTTCCTCATGTGCTTAAGTCAAATCATATTGCAGACGAATGTTGCATTTACAATAAACTGTATGCAGGCATCTTGATTAGAATTTCGATTTTGCCACAAAAGCCAAAAAAATGAGGTCACATCTTAGTAGGTTTTTGATCATGCGACTCCACTGGAAAGAGAAAAATGGAGATGTAGGATAGATGAGCTGATAAAATGTAATGACCCATTTAGTTACATTGTAGACCCAGAGCTTTTTCTGACTATTTCATTTTATTTAAAAAAAAAAAGAAAAAAAAAGAAATTATATATATATATATATATATATATATATATATATATAAAACATAGCCGGGCCACCATAAGCTGTCAGAACATCTTCAGTGCATCTTGACATATATATGCCTAGACAGATCATTTTTCTCCTTTGTGCAGGTATGGATCTGAGTCCCTGTCTGGGCTGATTAATTTCTTGAAGGCTGGATGAAACTGTTGTTTCTGTACTGGGTTGTGTTCTCACTGAAGTCCAGATTGCATTTATACCTAATACATCTAATACACCAAACTTTGTTTGGTTCCGCACCCAGCCACTAAAGCAATGGATGTGTTTTGGTTCATTTCTGCGTTCTGATCGAATTTAACCCAAGGCACTGGAAACAGATAGAAACAGTCAGTGTTGGTCATTATGGTTGGCTAGAGAGGAATGACTTTAATTTAAAAAGATGCTCTGGGCTAATCCACTAAGTTCTAACAGCCAGGTTATACAGTGAAAATCTTATAAATAGCAGAAATAACCTACTCTGCTGAAGAGCTTTTGTTGATTCCACCCTTCTATCTGCATCCTGATTAAAAATAACCTAAAACCAGGGTACTTTGCAAGGGTATTATTTTTATTCTCATCAGATTCTAATGATAGTCTTAACTGTTATTACTTTACTGATCTGTATGACCAAAAATGTGATTACACCTCATGCTCCATACAAAAAAAGTGGGCAAAAAGGTACATGCTGTGCTTTCATTAGATGTCTGAGCTCTTTATATCTTGATATCTCTATTACTGTCATGTATCATATATCTTTCTAAGAATTGTTAAGGACAAATTGACCACATTGTTGCCGCTGAACTCTTGAATTACAGTTGTAAAAGTCTGATTACAGGGCAGAAATAATAAAAATTGTGTTATTACCTCATTACACGCAGATTGTAAGTACATTTTATTCATAAAGCACATTTTAAACAAGTTTTTTAAAGTAACTAAAGATAACTAAAACATAGATGATATTGCTACACAAATACTAATCATCTAATCTGACCCATGGCCAACAAATTTACACACCTTGGCACTACAAAGGTATAGTCACCCTTAAGCTTTACCTGAAACTGTGGAAATGTTATCCTAGATACTGAAAGAGGAAGGTCTTTAGACTTCTGCACAAAGGAAGTGGAGGCGGAAGCTCATTCCACCAGCGAGAAGCCAGGAGACTACAGCAATGATCCTGCATTGCAGTCATGTTTAGACCTCAGAGGAGGACATGTCAGTTGCCCTGAGTTTGAAGACCTGAATTGGCATGCGTGAGTGCATAAATAATGTGGTAGAGAGCCATTTTATGCATGGAATGCAAAGACGAAACTTTGAAGGAAGCCAGTGGAGTGGCCTCAGTAGAGGGGGTCACATGAGAGAACTTCGAGAGGTTATGAACCAGGCAGGAAGCAGCATTCTTTATGCTCTGTAGAGGAGATATTGCATATGAAGGGAGATGAGCCAGCAGAGAGTACCAACAGTCAAGTCTAGAAATAACTGGAGCTTGTATAAAAACTTGAGCATATTCTGTATTCAGAAAAGGCCATATTCTTCTGATGTTATGAAGAAGAAATCTGCAGGATCTGGTGGTTGATGTGAATTGATTGGAAGGCCATCTGACTCAAGTGAGAAGAAACAAGGGGCCTGTTGTATGGAGGGAAAACCGAGTCCAACCCAAGAGCTGTAGATTACTGGAAATCCAGCTACCATAGCATACTCAGAAATGAACAGCACATGGTATGGCAAGGGAAGACCATGCATCCATGCTAGCGGCATGTATCTACAGGCCCAGTAGTTGGATAGACGGTGGAATATGTAGAATACTCGGAGGAGACAATGCACAAAACCAACCCAGCAAGGAGAGGGATGCTACCACCAAACGGAGAGAAAAAATAGCTCATAGGGATGATGCAGTGAAGAATGCAGTACATAATTACTAATATAGGCTAGTAGTGCTAGGAAGGGAAACTCAAAGCTAACCATAAGGACACCACAAAACTCCGTAGCATTATATGAAAATGTGTTCTTAATCAGAGGCATAGCTACAGGACAGGCAAAACAGGCAATTGCTTGGGGTCCTGAGTTTTTAGGGGGCCCCTGAAGGCCAACAATAAGTCCATTAAAATGTCAAATCTCAAAGTGCAGCACACCCCCAAAACTTCCAGTGGATAATGTACAACGCTACACCAAGAACCCCTTCTAAAGGGGGCTCCATCTTGTTAGCATGTGGGACTTGTACAAATTAAATTTGTCATGCTTTTCCAAATGAAGAGAATTTACTTGGCTGGAAGCCAGAAAAGAAAGAGAAAATGTGAGGAAGAGGAAAAGAAGAAGCAGATCTGTGGTAAGTGGTGGAGATAATCTAATAATGATATATTAAGGATGATAACTGTAGGCTAAGCCATAATATAAAGTAATGCTAGCTCACCATTATGTTGGCAAGCAAGCAGCTAGGAAGGAGTTGGTGCTTGGTTTGGAGCGTGTCAATTATGTAAGAAGCTTTCTTGGTAGAATTCTTCATTTTTCTTCAGATTGTCTTGATAGCTTGGTCTTTTAAAGTATATACATAGTACACTTTTTTACTGAACCAGTAATGCAGAAGTCATAAAATAAAAATCAAGACAAAATTTGTATTAAAAATTAGGTTCCCTAAGACTTTCGCACGGTACCGTATGTACAGGAAATGATCTTAACAACAACGGATGAAGGCATGAATGACTTTTTTAAGGCCTTGAAAGGAGAACCTTATTTAATTTTAGAAACGTCCCTGATTTGATCCACAAGAGAGAGAGAGTGATAATCAAATCTAGAGTCAGAATCAGAAATGAGTCTGTGCCAGAAAGCATGGTTAGAAGCAGAAATTTGCAGGTGTTGACTTCCATAGGTCAGGTGTGGAGCTGTTAACATCTCACTTAGAGTTCTTTCACACTTTCCCGTTCTCTTCTCTCACTTACTTTCACTCTCTGTCTGTTTCTCTCTTCCTGTCTCTTTCTCATTAACTTTAATTAACTTGCCCGATGACTTTCTTTGTCTCACTATTCCCGCCTTGTTAGATTTATTTTTTGTCCCTCTTACACTCAAGCATATAGGCAGGCAAACACACACACACACAAAGAGAGAGAAAGAGAGTGAGAGAGAGAGCGACAGGGAGCTTTCTTTCACACTGTGATGGTGTTATCTACTCCTGCCCGTGCGGTGTTGTGATGCTCTGTTTAGGCTGGCCTCTGGCAGCATTTCAGTCGCCAACTCTCCACACTCTTTTGCTCACCTCTCCCAACACACATACTGAACGACATGGCCCATTATGGGTGGCTGCACAAATAACCACCAAAAATAGCATATCCAATACTCTTTTGCTAGGCTACATAGGAATACATTCATGTTGTTATTTCAGGCATGGTGTTGTCTCATATAGTCTGATCCTTGTTTTCATCCATTGCAGAACCTACCATATTTAAGAACATATACGGAGCCCCCCTGGTTTTTTTGTCCTAGTTGAAACCTTTTTAAATTCCCCCAATTTTGCACATGCAGTATATATGATAATTACTCTAGTTTCTCTGGAAACAATGTGTTTTCAGTTCTTTGCCTAACTTCATTAGAGTATTCTGCTGCAGGCCAATTATCCTATAATGAAATTCATCCAGTGGTCTTCAAGGCTGAAAATTTTTAATGCATCCCTTTGAGGCTGCTTCAGCATGGATGAAGCTTATTAATGATAGCACCAACAAGCCTAGGAAAGTATGTTTCACTTAAGTTGATTTCAGTTTCTACTAAATTATATATAATTTTATATATTTCGTCCATAGGTGTATTAAACCATTTTTGATTTCTTGTGCATAAATTAATGATGAATGATGATGAACAAGACACAGCTGGCCAAGAAGAAACCAAAAAGAGCAGACCTGTCCAATTACTTTTGGTTCCTTGACATGGGAGGACTATGCCTTAAACGGATATAATTTCCACAGGTTTCCCTATGTATGGACAGACAAATCCTAGTTTTAAAGGTATAGTTAATGCTTTTGGTGTAAATGAGCTGAATCTAAAATTAGAAACAAACTTACAAACAAACAAAGCCCTTCCCTTCAGTGTTGTCCCTAAAACTATGACCCCCAAAATACATAGGCACATGCTGCATAAATGCATAAAGTGTAAGAGTATGTTTTTTGTATTAATAGTTAACATGATTGGAGAGACCTGGGTACTGAATCAAAAATCGCTGACTCTGTTTTTAAAGTTACATACTCGTTGCTTAATTTTATATATGATGCTTTAAAATATACAAAACCAAAATAACAAAAACAGTGCCCAATTACTTATGGTCTACACAGTATACATTGAATAGTGGCCGGGTTTGTATTTGACCCATTAAGCTGAATTGTTAATGGATCATTTTCATGCATTATTGACTGAGTTAGTAAGAGTATTGTTTCAGTCTGTCTATGAAATAAACATGTTTAACTATATTTATTATAGCGTTTACCTGGTTGTCATGATTGTATATGTTTTGAACATGGCTGTCCAATGGGGAAGACTGTAGAAGAATTAAGATTTTCTGTTCTGTTCATCCCTCCTACTTTCCTCCTACTTTCCTTCACATCACAAGCTGTTATTTCACTGCAAGCACATTAATATTTTTATCGGCACACTTATTGCGATGATGGTTTTCGTTTCAGTTGCTGATGAGAGAGCTCATTCAATAATTGTAATTGCCATGCTGTAATTGCTTCCACTTCAGTGTTGCTGATTGAAAAGCATCACCATCCCCAAGCAGTTGTCATGAATCCGTCACAAGTGATGTGAAGCAGGTCATGTTGTGGCTTATTCGGCTCTCTTTGCTCACGTGAAGTACTGGATTTTTTTTTAGGCAGAGTGCAGGGTCAGAATGTTGTGGCCCAGCAGCTAAAGTGCTGCATTATAAAAATCGTTTACCTCTCAGAGACTGAAAATGAAACTGAGGTACTTTACTCTCTCCATAGCAGTTTTGTGAGCTAAACACCACTCATGTTGCGTGACAGGAGCGATTTCTCTCTCCCGCTCTGTGACCTGAAATTTAATGCCGGTCAGGATGTCAGGTCTGGGGGCTGGGTGTTCCCCTGGCAGCAGGGGGAGCACGTAATCAAAATGAATAAATAATGTGGCTCAGGAACACTGCAGTCATGTCTTCATGTCTCTGCTAGCTGGGGGAGAGCTGAAAATGGAAAAGGTTTATCATTTTAGGATGTGTCATTCAGAACAGAACCACTTCTGTGACTGGAAACAGAAAAGGCATCACCCTGTGGGCCAATAGAAATGCAGGATGCAAATGCAGTAGACACAGTTCAGGATTTTGGCAGAGTTTAAGCTGTATATTAAGAGGGGCTAACATTGGATATGTAATCATAATGCATTCAGAGCAGAACCAGATGCCTGTTTTGGACTAGACACCAAACATGCAGCTCAAAGTCTTTGTTTACATGAGAAGATTTCATCAAGCCAGAAGCATTCATTTTAATTACAGATTCTGAATGAACTGTTTATATGCACCCTAAACTCAGCACTCTGTTGAGTATTTGAATACATACACATTAGATGTAATCAAAACCAAATCCAAAAGATCTGAGTCCTGTTAGAGTGTATCATATGGCTATGTTCTATTTCAACCATCTTAAACATCACGACCAGGGCGGTGAGAATTGCTTGAATAATTTCTTGTGTGCATTCACATGCATCCTTCTAAGACACTTATGACACAGTATTTACAGTAAATGTCTCTGTCATATAGCCATCATTCCCTTTCCTAGAATGCTAGGAACTCTGTTGTGCCCATAACCATCAAGGTGGACTCCCCTGTTTACATTGCTAGCTTTGTTAGCTTCATTCAATCAGCTGTTTGCTAGTTAGCTACTACTGCTCTTTGTTGTTAGCAGCACAGTAGCAGTACTCACAGTACTCACCTCCCTTTCTATCACTGAGGTCAGTTTCCCTCTGAATCATCTCTTCCAAGTTTTTACATTCCCTACCACCTAGCCTGTGACCAACTCCCCCTCATGTCATCAGAGAGAAAAAAGCCAGCCACTACAAAAAAGCCCCCCGCCCCTCATCCACCCCCTGGGACAGAACAACCCAGTGTATGATAGGATAGTCTGCAAACCAAATGGGAAAGAAAAGTCAGGAAAGTGAAGTATGAGGTCAGTGGTGAGTTCTGAATAATTAGGCACAAACCTGTGATAGTAGTTCACCATCCTCAGGCGTGGACTCATTTCCTTTTTGCTCTTGGGTTATTCGGGAATGCACCTGCCCATGACCCATGGATGCCCAGATATCATACCTCCACCCACTGAATCTCACGCTTTGTGAAGGCCTGCCTACACATGCTGCATATGCTGCTGCCAATTGTTTCTATAGATTATGATGTTATCTAAATAAGCAGTGTTATATGCCCTGTGGGACTGTAGTACACAGTCCATTGAAACATGGAGATGTTTCTATCTGATCCAGGAGCTCTTTAATACGAGGCAGTGGATCAAATTTTGAGGCATCAAATTTTGAAGCTGTATTCGTCTGGCAAAAGTCCACTCAGAAACATGCCCTATTCACCTTAGGCACAAGCACAATGGGGCTCTTATAGTCACTGTGTGACTCCTCTATTACTTCCATCTCTAGCCTTTTCCTCCAATTTCTTCTGAACCACTCTTCTTTTATGTTCAAGAAAGTGATACAGCAGCCTCTGCTATCTGGAACAGAGAGAGATGGACCTCCAAATACGATCTGTTTGCAACTCATCTCTCTCTGCCACTGCTGTCTCCAGAGCAACAGGGAGTGCCTGCCTTCACTGTTTAAGGAGACTGATGTGGTAAATCTGCTGTATGTTAACCATTTGTAATACATCATAATTGACTTCCACAACCTGCTGCCTGATACTGAAGGGTCCTTTCAACTTGATGAGTAATTTTGAGCCAGTGATGTGGAGTAAACTCCTAGTACAAATTGTCTCTTTTGGGAACATCATAGAACTGCTGAGCAAATTCACCTGCAATAAGTGACTCAGAGTGTGGAGTTTTGCTCACACGTCCAGGATGTACAGAGCTTCATTTTCCTGGATGTTGGACCATCTTTTCAGCTGGCTTTACTTTTGTCCAACAACCCCCCTGGCTTCTGCCCATATAATAACTCAAAAAACTTCTGGCACACCTCCCGGTCCACAGATAACAGGGCTTCTACCCCATTTATCCCAGTTCCAGCTATCATCTTGTACAGATCATATTTTATGAGTCTTAAAACACTCTTCTAACCCAACAGTCTGGGAGTGGTAGATGCTAGTTTGGATTGCTTTGTAAAGTTTGTAAAGTTTACATAATGTATGTGACATAAATGAGGTGCCCTTATCAGTTACTGACTCTTTCAAGAGATCATGCCTCTCAAGTCCACAGACACATTACTTTGGGAAACCATGTCATATATTTCATGACAACCAATAGAAAGTGATATCTCATAGCTTGAAAAGATCCATTCCAGCTCCTTTTTTTAAAGGAGATTATGATAAGGGGAAGAGGGCGGAATGGCATGTCTTGGGTGGCTGGTAGTTTCACCAGCTGACATTACCACTGACTGAAACGGGCCATTAACCAGTGTAGTGTTTTATCTGTCCATGTGTGCCTGGCCATTGGGTTATAATGAGCTGTGTGTAAAAGCACTTCTCTGCTGTTTTTTGGGACCAACAACTGGGTCACAATTTCTCCCATTTGAGTGTCCCGGTTCGCTCCATACAGCATGTCATTAATAACTGAAAAATGTGGAAACCACTGATTCTACCCATGTTGCACAGATTTCAGCAACTAGGCCACTGAGTCCTACTTGTGACTCGATAGCTAGCAAGGCCTTGGTTTCCACTTCTTATTTTGATAGTGTTCAGAATACTGTGGCAGTTTCCTCCCAAGGGGAAGAGATTTGGCACCCCGAGCCAGGTCATTTGTGCTTGTGGCTTTGACCCCTCAGGGTGAAGCCTGAGGGTCGCTAGCTAACGACGGCTCCTAGTACATGGGCCTTGTAATGTCTTTATGTGGAAACTGTTCCACGAATTGTGTGCACCTCACCGACTAGATAATGTGCACTCCCCAAAAATACTAACCTTTCTTCAGGGACTGCCAGACAGTAGCCAGTTCCCCAGGTACAGTGAGGGGAAATAAGTATTCAGACACTTTTTGTTTTTGTATTTAATATACTCCCAGTGCATATATTCACTTCACATTTACACACATAATGTCTTATTATGTATAAAAATGAAATTGATAGGGAAGAAAGTAATCAGACACCACACTATTTATACACAGAGGTTACAAAAATTGGAGTTCTATAAATGCTGCAAAAAATGTTCTTGTGTAAATTGCACCAGGTGTCATATACAAGACATTGTCATTGGTTGGGAAGACCAATGCAATAAGCAATCAACTGCACTGCAGTCTCCATTTCTAGACCCCATGCAAAACTCCTTTGCTGAAAAAGCACAGAGACGCATGGCTAAAATCTGCACACAAGGATTTAGATAAATCAGAACAAAAGATGGAGCAAAAATAGGGCTTGGCATATGATCCCAAGAATACCATACTCACAATGAAGTGTGGAGGTGGGAGCATCATGATATGGGGCTGCTTTTCTACAGTACAGTACTAGCATTACATGTCATCGACGGAAACATGAATGGAGTGATATACTGGGACATATTAGAGCAGAAATATATCTCATTGGCCAAGAAACTGAATCTGGGGAGAAGATGGATGTTTCAACAAGACAATACCAAACTTACAGCCAAAATAAATCAAGACTGGTTTTAAGCTATAATTGTCAACAATGGCTTTGCAACAAAGTGGTAATGTTGTTAATTTGTTCCAATACTTTTTTCACTATCAATTTTGTTTTCTAAATATATTGTTTATGCTTATGAATACGTACGTATTTATTCATATTTATAAGTACAAAGTCAAAAGACAAAACAGGTGTAAATAAAAGTGGATATATGTATTCTGTTATTTAATATACTGGAAGTATATTAAATAGCAGAAAAAAAGTGTTTTACTAGACTAAAAATAGGGTACTAGATATTTAAATTTACTTACTTTATATTTACATTTCAATTCACATTATAGTTACTGTACATAGCTATCTAAAATTGGGCAGCTCTCCTTTCAGGGTTAGAATGAGAGACATTGCTGTGTGTGTTTGTGTGTATATTTTCTATTTTGTTCAATTATGTTCTCTGCCATAGTCAGGTTATCATCTGCATAAGAGGTGCAGTGAACTACTGAGAAATAAACATGATAAATACTCCTGGCATAGCCTCCTGGTTCAGAAAGCTTGTCAACGGCTACAAAAAGCTGTCACTGATGTTAACAGCCTGCACACACACATTCACTCTCACACTCCTGACGCACCTGTGTGCTGTGCTCTGTTACCCCTGCAGCAGTAAACAGGGATCTGTCTTTGAGATTGGATGTGAAGGTTGAGAGCTTGATGGCACTCTATATTGCACATATCCTCAGCAGAAGAGCAGTGCTACTGTAGCCCAGGCTGAGATTTTGACAGGGCCAAACACGGTGCACCAGACTGTGGAGACCGCAGAGCAGAGCTGTAAACTACGAGAAGACTGAAAGAGGGATTGTGAAATTATGAGGTTTGGAGGTAATTATTTGATTGTCATCCTGACTGGGATTCTACTGTATACTCAGAAAAATGGCTTCGTTTTAAATGGGTTCGACTTGGAATATATTTTAAAAGGATAAATTCTCTATCGTATGGTTCTACAGCTGGACAAATGAATGAACATTTTAGTGCGCTAGATGGATCTATTTTGAGGGAATAAATAATGTAGGTAAAAACTGTACTAAAATCTTGATTAGCATTGTAAACCCCAAGTTGGCTTTTCATTGCAGTTGGTGGAAGCTAGATTTCTTTAGCAGCTGTGCTTGTAATATTTAGCATATGCAATCACTGTTCAGCACAAACCTACATGTGCAATACGCTAAACCAGTGCAATAACTGTGCCATAATGTGAATGTGAGGTTGTATGTGACTGTATGCATACATGGGTATATGCATATGAGTGTGTGTGTATGTGGTTGTGTGTGTATTCCCTCTTATATTTTCTCTGTTGTTTACTATAAATATGGTCAAAATTTCAGTTACTGTGAATAGCTCAGCGAGTAAAAGATTTCCAAAAGGTATAAAGTTAAAGATTAGACATTTCTTTAATATTTTAAGCAAGATTACTTTTTTATTTCCATCTTTTACAGTTTCAACAATAAAAAAGGAAAAGGGCCCAAAGCAAAGGTTTGGGCACCCTACATGGTTAATACTTAGCAACACCCCCTTTGGCAAGTATGATCGCCTGTAAATGCTTTTTGTAACGAGTTTTTTAAAGAGTCTTTCAGTTCTTGTTTGGGGGATTTTCGCCCATTCTTCCTTGTAAAAGACTTCTAGTTCTGTGAGATTCTTGGGCTGTCTTGCATGCACTGTGCTTTTGAGGTCTATCCACAGATTTTCAATGTTTAGGTCAGGGGACTGTGAGGGCCATGCCAAAACCTTGCACCGCTTGAGGTAGTCCATTGTGCATTTTGTGGTGTGTTTAGAATCATTATCCTGTTCAAGAAACTATCCTCTTTTCATCTTCAGCTTTTTTGCAAATGGTGTCATGTTTGCTTCCAGAATTTGCTGGTATTTAATTGAATCCATTCTTCCCTCCACCAGTGAAATGTTCCCCATGCTACTGAATGCAACACAAGCCCAAAGCATGATTGATCTACCCCCATGCTTAACAGTTAGAGAGGCGTTCTTTTCATGAAATTTTTTCTTTTTTTCTCCAAACATACAGTTGCTCATTGTGGCCGAAAAGTTCTATTTTATCTTCATCAGTCCACAGGACTTCCAAAATGCGTCAGCCTTGTTTATATGTTCATTTACAAACGAATTTTGTGGTGAGGAAACAGGAAAGGTTTTCTTCTGTTGACTCTTCCATGAAGGTCATATTTGTGCAGGTGTCGCTACACAGTAGAACAGTGCAGCACCACTCCAGAGTCTGCTAAATCTTCCTGAAGGTCTTTTGCAGTCAAACGGAGGTTTTGATTTGCCATTCTAGCAATCCTACGAGCAGTTCTCACGGAAAGTTTTCTTGGTCTTCCAGACCTCAGCTTGACCTCCACCATTTCTGTTAACTGCCATCTCTTAATTACATTATGAACAGAGGAAATGGCTGCCTGAAAACGCTTTGCTATCTTCTTATAGCATTGTCCTGCTTTGTGGGCATCAATTATTTTAATTTTCAGCTGCTCAGAGGAGCCCATGGCTGCTGATTATTGGGACAAGTTTTCAGGAGGCAGAGTATTTATAAAGCTTTGAAATTTGCATCACCTGACCTTTCCTAACGATGATTGTGAACAAAACATTGCTCTAACGAGCTAATTAAGGTCTGAGACCTTGATAAAAGTTATATGAGAGCTCAAATCTCTTGGGGTGCCCAAACTTTTGCATGACGCTCCCTTTTTTACTCTAAAATTGTACAGAAAAAAATGATAAAATAATCTTGCTTAAAATGCTGAAAAATGTTTCATCTTTAACTTCACGCCTTTTGGAGATCAGTTCATTTCTACTCAATTATTCACAGTAACAGAAATTTTGACCAGGGGTGCACAAACTTTTGCATGCCATATATATATATATATATATATATAGAGAGAGAGAGAGAGAGAGATAGATAGATAGATAGATAGATAGATAGATAGATAGATATTCATCTTAGTTTTTTTTGCAGGTGCTATATAAAGGAATTATATACTGTTCCATTGGGCTATATTTTGTTTTATTGTTATTTTAGATAAACGTCACCGACAAATAAATAAAGAAATGTAAAGGAGTTTCAGTCTAAATTGAAATCATGATTAGGATTGTAAGCATTATTGAAATTTTCTAGTATCATATATCTTGTTGTATCTTTCTGAAGATGGGTAAAAACAGTCTGGTGTCAAGCACTAGAGATTAGGGGTGATAGAAAATGTGCTAGAATGGTTTCTTGCACAGTGATATCAGGATGTACTTACTCACGTTTATGGCTGAGTGCTATAACATTAAAGAGTCTTTCAGCCTGCCAAGGCACTAATTGCAGAAAAACAGAGGTTGTGCACTCCCAACAAAAGGGAGTAGACAATTTCCAGTGAGGAGAGCAGCAGTGAAACCTGATTATAGAGCTTTCCATTGGTGAATGTGTGTATGGACCACAGTTCCTAAAATAAACAAGCACTACTAAGCTGAGCAGAAAAATTAGCACAGTGATTCTGTCAGCTCTGGCTCTGCAGACACAGTGAAGCTGAGATGCAAGAGCCTCTTCAAATGAAAAACCCATCTGCTACATGTCCTTTATCGATCTGACCTGCTCCCACAACACAGCAGCCCATTCTAATGCAATCAACCGCGCAACATTGAAGTGTCAGGGGAACACTGAGAAATGAAGCATACGTTTTTGATCATAGGCACTCATCACTGAGGTCTCTATCTCTTGTTAGGAACTCTTTTAAAAATAGAGACCAGTTTCTCTTTTTAAGAGATGAGTTCAGAAAAGGCCAAATTGAAGGATAATAAGTAAACACACATACAGATTCAGTAGATAAGTATATCCATAAATGCACATGCAAATATACCTACAGCAGACACCAAAATACACACAGCAGTACACTCATACAGTTCAGCTGCAATATTCAGTATTTAATATTCTGTAATCTGAAGCCTTTTGGTTTTTGCTACGTCTGTGTCTCAGAACGCTGCCAGTGTGTCACCCTGACATTGAAATGAGGAGATCAAATAATGCTCACACTTTAATGTTTATGTGCTAAATATGGAGCTGACAATTATGCAAGGCCTTACTGTTTTAATAAATGCTGTGTGATGCTGCTGTTCCATGTGTTCATGTTGACATTTCAATTCCAAAACATCATTAAAGATTCAGAGAGAAAATGACTGATCATCTGCTTGTGTCCTTACCCAAATTGAAAAGAGAGTGTGGTCTGAAGGCCAGCCATTATACTGTATTGTTCTGCAGCACACAAAGAGAAATCAGTGCAAGCTGATGATAGTAATTTGAGTACACAGAAGTCTCAGACATATAGTCTTTTAGGTGGAAATCTGAGGGAGGCGCATGTCTTGGTTTGACTGCAGTGCAAAAACAGATCTAAATATAGTGTCATTGACAGTTAATGTTTGTTGAGTCAAATCGATTTCTTTGATCCTAATTAGCTGGGCTGTAAAAATCTAGTATTTCTAGATAATCCTTCTTCCTCATCTAAGTGCACCAATTCCTTTTCCAGCAAAACACCCCCACAACATGATGCTGCCACTCCCACTCTTCACAGCTGGAATGGTGTTCTTCAGACTAAAAGCCTCACCCTTCTTCCTCTATATGTAGTGCTGATTATTATGTCCAAAGAGTTCAGTTTTAGCCCTGCAAAAGGCTAGATCTCTGTCCTAGTGATCACCAGCAAACTGCAGTGTGGCTTTTTTGTGCCAGTCTTGGACTAGGAGCTTCATTCTTAGCCTTTCAGACCATGGTGATGTAGGACACAATTAATGGTGGGTGTACATATATTCCGTACCTGATGCCACTAACTCCTTTACCAGTTCTTTTGTCGTTGTCTTGGGGTTCAGTTGATTCTTTCGGCCAAAAGTTCTTACACATACAGTATAATTTTATAGGTGGAAAACAAAGGGAGGCTTATATCTTGGTTTGACTGCAGTGGAACAGCAAATCTAAATATAGTGCAATGGAAAGTTACTGTTCCTAATTAGCTGATCCTAATTAACTGGGCTATAAAAACTCGATACATCTATTAACACACACATAAACACACCTAGAGAATACCCCCAAATATCTTTATATGGTGAGACACAAACAATATTAGGGTGTTTCTGCAACTACAGGCACTTTAATGTCCCACACAGTGGAACATTTATATGTCCTTACTGTAACACTGGCCAAATGACTTAACCCTCTGTACTGTTGCAGACATTTTCACTGTTTTTGATTATAAATAACAAATATATGGTCTGCTACATTAGCTTTAGCAAAACATTTCTTATATATTTGAATTCAACATGAATATCACATTGTTTAATACAAGGTCTATTTCAAAACACATTAGTCATAAGCTCTAGAGTACGGACATACAGAAAATATTGATATTTAAAAAATGTGATATTTACCTTGCTTTCTTGTGAATCCAGGGTCACCTAGATAAGGTTTCCCAGTCTCTTGTGAATGTAGTCTTTTACTAACTTATGTTTCCATGGAAACCAAATTTGTTTGGCTTTGAAAAAACTTTACATTAAAAGTGAGACAGATATATTGAGACATATATAATACCTATAAAGAACAGGTTTATTTCATTTATCTAGTCATGGTAATTTTCTGTTAAAATGGCAGTTGAAGTGCAACACTGGAGCAAACACCAACGAAGAAAAAATATAGACAGAAAACTGTGAATAGTAAAGTGCCATGGGTGTACTTACTTCGTTAGAGGACCTCAGCAGCAGCACTTGACAGAGAATGAGCTATGCAAGACTGATTGGACTTTTGCCCAAGGAATTTCATTTGCCTAGCATTCTGAAGTGTTGCACTGAACTTTTAATGCAAAAACAAAACCATGGAATTTAAGATCAAATCTGGTAGTAGTAATGCTGAGATGGTATTTCTGCATTGCTTTGATAGACTACTAAGCAATTCTCTTAACAGTGCTGTTATTCTAGCAGATTTCTTGTCATACTGCCTGAAAATGTAAAGTTAATGTAAGTGGATACAATTATATACAAAACTGTAAAAACTATGAAATTTGGTTGTATGATTATTATATTTAATTTGTTTCATACTGTCCCACTCCAAATAAGCATATAAAGCATTATATTAATAAGGCATATTAATATACAAAGCATAAAGCAGGTTGAATGTAGTTAGTTTTGAATGCAGTCTAATACTAATTATGTGAATTTAGTTTATTAGTGAGTTTAGCATCATTTCTTTTATTGGTATATTTCTGAATTTGATTTGGTTTGGTCTTGTACTCTGCATTGCCCTAGTTAGTTTTTGATATTGCCTGACCATTTGGTTTTAATAAACTCTATCCTGCACTCGCATCTGTCGAGTCTGCACATTCATGACGTTGGCCATGAGGAATAGTTGTTATGACAGGGATAGATGGATACTCAACAGTACACAACAGTATGACAGCTGATGACAGGGATAAATGGATACTCAACAGTATAGTTGCTAAACAGCATAAGACTACAACTTCAGTAATGAATGCACATTTGAATCAGCGGGGGCACAGTGGCTTAGTGGTTAGCACTGTTGCCTCACACCTCCGGGGTTCGATTCCCGCCTACACCTTGTGTGTGCATTCAGTTCACACGTGCGCATGAGTTCACATGTTCTCCCCATGCTTCGTGTACTCCGGGTTTCCTCCCCAGTCCAAGGACATGCATTGTACGCTGATTGGCATTTCCAAATTGTGTGTGTGTGTGATTGTGCCCTGCAATGGGTTAGCACCCCGTCCAGGGTGTCCCTCGCCTTGTGCCCCAAGTACCTTGGGATAGGCTCTAGGCTCCCCCACGAACCTTTATAGGATATGCAGTCAGAGAAAGGATGGATAGATGGATTTAAATCAGCAACTCTGTAATAAGAATTAAGCTTTAGAGAACTAGGGGTGCTACTTGGAAATGTAGTTCTGGTTTGATCATATGTTTTTGTAGTAACTTGTTTGAACAGATTGTCAGGTTTTCTTTTTTAGTGTTTGTGCAAGTGCACTGCCCTTAAAGAGCTGTTTTTCTATTTGAGTCAGTGGGGGGTCTGTATATGTAGACTGACTGCTTGTTTATCATGAGATTCCTTAATTGATTAGGGTTTCATTTAGACACAGATGCTACACAGTCCTGTGATTTATGGTGGAACGTGTCTGGCTACCTGCATCATCTACATACACATTTGTCTCATTATTCTGCAAGAAAGCTTTGAATTCAGCTATATAAATTATATAAGAAAATACATATGTCAAATAGGTATATCCTTGACAATAATTTCCATTATGTCCTGGATAATGTCCAGAAATTCTCCTGTAATTTACTATAGCTGCAGTATGCAAATGTAGTACGTCATCAATAGTTCATTATTTATGTAAAAGTGCGTTATGGATAGATTCATTGGTGCAAATGATTTTATTCTGAGGATGCTTGATATTGTTCTGTGTTTGTCTAAGCTTCAGCAAACCTCAAATCCACGTGAGCCAGGCTGAATTTTCACGAGTCGCTGCATTCAGATTACCCATCATGCACTGGCACGACACAGTTTTGTGTCTGTGGGCATTTGTGCTTAGGACTGTGATTAATAACGAAGAGCTTATAAAAATCACATCACCTCAGTATGCATAATTAATGACAAATATGACTGCACCTCCCAGCACATTTATTCAGTGACAATCCTGACACTTTCTGACTGCCTGAGAAGGAGCAAGACACGTGAAATGTTCTTTCTGACACACACCTGATAATAAAATGCCAGAGAGGAAAATGCCAAGATAATATAATCACAATGTAAAATATAAAAATATAAATATAAAATAGTCAGTAATTACATTAATCAACCCAAGAATATGAAAACACACACAAATCTCACAGGTGATATACTGTATCATAGTATACAGTGTCTTTCAAGCTATACTGCCTCTGCCTAATTTTCTCTACGGATGCTTGCTGATGGATTTGAGTTTTGTTTCGTAGAACTCTGCATGTTTTAAGTGGGATGTGCTTTCTGGAAGAGAACATTTATTAGTGCTGTCAGGAAGACATTAGAAAGTGCTCTGCTTTGTTCTCGCTTCTACAGTTCCCGTACTTTTAAATGTCTTGTGTTTGAAGCACCTGCCAGAGATGCATAAACAGCAGATATTGCACTCATTAGAAGATCCTCACCACAGGAGCCGTGTTCTTCTTCGCTGAACTAGACACTCTTAGGTGTCATCTAACTGCTGATGGTCTGCAAGTAGAACAAATCAGACAATGTTTACTGTTGACTCTCGTTATGTCACGAAAACATACTACTACTCTTCTTGTCAGATCCTTGCTTTAATTACTGCAGGGCAAAAATGCAGCATTGAATTTCTTGTCTTATGGCTCTCAGTCCATGACCAATATGAAAGATGAACAGGGGATGAGGAACAGGGGAAATTGGCAGCCTGGTGTAGCCCTGAGAGCTGTTTTCTGCTTGATGGTGTGTGTGTGTGTGTGTGTGTGTGTGTGTGTGTGTGTGTGTGTGTGTGTGTGTACAGGGAGGAGGGAGCATGACCCGATGTGGCCATTATCATTAGTCAGAGTAAGCTGCAGGGCAGAACAGAACTCGACATCTCCATCCCTGGATAGTTCCTAATGACTTCCTATGTGGGCTCTCAAGCTGTGGGCTCTTCTCCTCAAAGATCGCTCATATTTGGGCTGCAAATAGTTTCATGAGTCAAGCAGTTGGAAGCCAAGGCTCATTAAAACAAATGTTTTTGTAGTCTGGCCAAAACTTTTCTTTTCACAATTATTAACTTTGGCTACTTTTGCACAGTTAAGTTTGGTATAATATGTAGAATGGAACGTATCCACTCTAGGTATGGTCACATGTTTCAGTGCAATACAGTGAACTGTGAACATTATTATTTTTATTAAAAAAAAATTACTTGTAGAGTTATCTCAGGTTATGAGCTCATCCAAACAAAATGGTGAATTCTAGTGCAACTGTATTCACAGAAAACAATGCTGGTATCATGGGAGTTTTTCGATTTACTGAAGCAAACAGGCAGTGCCCATTAATGTTGCATAACACATTTTAGCCTCCGATTAAACAGTGTTACAGAATTATTCAGAATGTTCCAGCAGCATCACAACATGTTTTTTTTTCCCCAGAGATAGTGTGGTTTTAATAACTTAGCACACAGATGACAAGAACAAATGAGCAGCAACATCTGTCGATGGTTATGGTTATGGTTATGAAAATGCTCTATGTCAAACTAATCTCAGACAATGTGTGCACATTTGTTTTAGGGTTATGACAGTACTATAACGGCGTTAGGGCTATCGTTGTACAGAGTAACATATTACTATAATCTGGATACATTTCCCTGTTTTCCTTGCAAACATATTGCAGTTACTTAATTAACTGTGACATTATTGCTTCTATGTTTCTAAGGAAATAATATAATTAAATTGAAAGAATTTGATAATTGAGATAATTGACATGGTCATTCAGTGAATGCAGCATTAAAAAAACTTTCCGCTGTTGTGAATTTGGTAACACTTACTGTGTAACACAATATAGGATTGCATAAATATCTAATAAAGCAATGCTGGAGAATTTATGAAAGGCTGGAGTCATATATGACGTTTACTGTTTTATGCGACTGTTTTTTACATAAAAAAGAGAAGAGTGTACCACCTTCAATTATTTTTATGGGTTGAGTGATTTGTATTTTTTTTATTATTATCTTTATCTTGCAAGTTTTTTTCTGACAGCACATTTATGGTACTTTGAGAAAGCTGCAGAGGGTATACATAGTATTTCCCAACAGTATTATAAATTCAAATTTCATTACAACTTTAATTTGAAGGTTTCTTTCAGACTTCATACGTAAGTGAAACTGTATTGGAATGGTGACTTATTTATAATTTTGAATGCAAATGGACCACTCAATTCAAATCTTTATGAAATATTTTTCCAATATATCATGATTGTACTGTTAGTAATTGGCAAAAAATAACTTAATAAAATAAGATAAGATTTAAAACAATTACAGATACAACAGCCTGAAACAGTCGTTGGATAAGTGATGGTAAGTGATGTCTCTTCTCTCTTTCATGTAAAAACAACACAGTATTGCTTTATAAAAGATTTATGCAATGCTTCTTGTCATGAATTCCCTCTTTCAGTGGATGATGCGGTTCCCAATGTGATGAGTGCTGCTTTCATGTTGTTTATTTTTTCACATCATGTGCTTTTGTTTCTGTTCTAGTCCTGTCTCTACCCTCGTCCTGACATTAGTATGTTACCCAGTTGTGTTCACCTGTTCTATGTTTGGTCATTGATGAGTTTGTCAGTGCATACCCTGCTGTTTTTTTTTTTAAAGTGTTCTGTTACAAAGTCTCATTGAACGTTATCTTGCGTTTCTAAGCCTTGTTTCATAGTTTTGTCTTTCCTAATTTTGGCCCTTGCCTGTGCTCTGCTCCCTCTTTGGCTCTCGGGTAACGATTCATGGCTTGCCCTTAATAAAGCACGTGTACACTTGTGCACTGTCAGGAAGTCTAAGCATAAAAAACATTTTGAATACTCAGATTAAGTCTGTGCTATCACATACGTTTTGAGCCACAATACATTTCTTTGGGATGA